>NC_056745.1:448435026-448592526 GCF_019279795.1 Protopterus annectens
CATATGCCAGATCTGAAAGTAGAACCCCTGCCTATCTAGTTACTTGTACTATAGTGTTACACAGTTACAGCATGTGCTACAGAGCTTACTGGACTGACAACTGGCCAAAGGTGCTGATAACTGCACAGTTGAGGTAAACTATTACAGGTGCCGGAAAGTCTGCCTTCAGTTTTTCCCTTATATCTTGCTAGTTCTTTCTCTCTTGCACTTCAAATAGCCTAATAGCTTTGCACTTCAACAGGTTTTTGTATCAGTTATTCTAGCACACCTGAGAGCCATCAGCAGTACTCATTCCTAACAGAATTAGATCTAGTACTTAGTAGTTTTGACCACCTCTCCTGGCATGATTAAAGTGCAGTTCTCTGTGCTTTTGCCCATTAACCTGATGCACTTGGGCATTCTGAGGCACTGTTGTAACTGCCTCATGTACACAGACAAATCTCCTCTAAATTCCCAACAGTCAGACTTGTGAGAGATACCTCTATATCACCAAATTGGAAGATATGCACTCTTCAGTGAAGACTGTACTAGCTGGTCAAGAGGAGAGGGGTCAGCACCTGCACCACACCACATGGAACACATACCCCTCCAGAACACCCACGATCACAGCTCTAACATGCAAACAAAAACCACACACCCACCTTCACAGAGGCATTCAATAGACATTTACCCAAACAGCAGAGACCACCAAGACAGACACCCATTCAACCACCACAACACATCACAAACCACAGGACACAACTCACCTACACAGTGTGCCCCTCAACCTAAGCCCCTAAGGCTAACTACCTTGCCTAATACAGTAATTATAGGCAACTCAGTAGGGAGACACACAGATGTCCCACTCACAAAGTTGAATATAGAGAAGGTAGCAGTCAGCTGTCTATCAGGTGTAAGAATCCAACATATAACACACCCAGTCAGGTCACTCCACAACAACTACAAGTATTACTCTGTCATTGTCCATGTGTGTGTGTGAATGACCTGAAATGCACCTCCCTGGACTACTTGAAAAGATACATGGTGGAGCTCTCAGATTATGTGGGCCAGGCAGGTATGACAGTAGCCCTGATCAGTATACTGCTGTCTACCAGAATGATACCGTAGTACAAACAACAAATGATTGACTTCGACAATTAGCTTAAATGTCTGGTATCATTCTCAGGGGCTCCAGTATCTGTCTGCTTGGATGACATGATTGACAGACTGCGATGACTTGCCAGAGATGGCCTGCATCTGTCATGCCTGGGTTTACAGGTACTGGCTAAGTGTCTTGCCACCCCTATAGTACCTTTTTAAGTGGTGTTCCAAATCAAATTACCACCATAATAGCTATACATAAATGGAATCTGAGGGTCATGCTGCTCAACACTAGACATCTAAATCTCGAGATGCAGTCACTCAAAACACTCCTCAAATGGAGAACATTGACATTTGTGCTGTAACGGAGACCTGGTTTACAGCAGCAGACAGCACCCCTACGCTACCAGGCTATAACTCATTACACAACTGTCAGCCCCAAAATATGGACCACAGCTCTAAAGGTGGTGGTGTCTCCATATTCATAAAGGATATTCACATCTCCAGACTAGCATCCCAGCATAATGCATCTGAGATACTTCAGGTACAACTGACTTTGGGTAATAGTGCAATCCAGGTCAGAGCTTGCTATAGGTCACCATCCATATCACTAGACTCTCAATCCACATTCCTCAACACCCTGGAATCTATCAAGGACCAACCCAACACTCTCATACTAGGAGACTTCAACTACCCCTCCATCAACTGGGAAAGTTACTGAAGCACCAATACACTGGCTCAATGTTTTCTGGAATTCATCAGTTCCAATGTCCTGGACCAGCTCATTCTGACACCCAGTAGAGGAAGCAACATCCTTGACCTGTGTTGATTACTAACATATGGGACCGTTGCTTGACAACAGTAGTCAATCCCTACCTGGTAAGATCCAACCATAAAGTAATCACCACGGACATCCACATCTCACCCACACCCCCAGCAAAGGTAACCACCTTAAAAAAATTCTCCAAAGCTGACTTTGGACTCCTAAAACAGAGGTGGGTAACTTCACAGCACCCATGCCAATGGAAAATACCTCCATGACTGTCAAAGCATACACAAATGCACAGTACAAACATGTACATAAATGCATGGAACTAGCCATACCCAACAGAACCATGACCCTCTTCTCCAAACACTGGAGGCCAATCTGGTGGTGCCCTGCCATTAATAACCTGTACAACAGAAGGAAGAAACTGTTGCAGAAAAATATGGAGTTCCAAGAGTGGTAAAACTCCCTTATTAGCCTCAGTAAGAACTTGCGGCCCCTCATGAAATCATCTAAAGTCAGCTATGATGGCAGAATTGCAGCAAACACTGACAACAATCACAAAGCCTTTGATAGTTATATCAAGAACCTCCACAGCAATACCCAGAAGTGCTCTGAGTTACTGCATAATGCTACCTCCTATACCGACCAAGAGATAGTAAACCTGCATTGTCCACGGGCAACAATACAGCTTCCATGGGACTCAAAAATATCCCTGGCTGTGTTCTACATGAACTACAAAGATACCTAGCACCACATCTGTGTGCCCTGTTCAGTCACAGCCTCACCTCAGGCTTTGTCCCTCCCAAATGGTGAACTGCTACAGTTATCCCTCTCCATAAAGGGGTAGCGACTACAGACCCTGGGAATTATCATCCCATTAGCCTGACGAGTCTGATATGTACAGCTATGGAGCACATCATCAGGGACCTGATCAACAAAGATATAGGTAATCTCCTAACTCTGGACCCCACACAGTTTGGTTTTGTGAAAGGGGGATAATGCCTGCTCAACCTGGTTGACTTCTTTGAGTCAGTCACCAGGGCTGTGTATGATGGTAAAGCACTGCATACAGCCTACATCAATCTGGCCAAGGCTTTTGATACCATTCCTCAGACAGGAATTATTGATAAACCCACCAAACTAGGCATCAACCCCTATATCACTAGGGAGTTTGCAAACTGGCTCACAGATAGAACACACAGTGTGAAAGTAGCGAGCTCCAAGTTAGCCTGCCAACCAGTCATGAGGTGAGTCCCACAGGGATGACTCCCGGGTGCTCGTATTCAGCATCTACTTCTCAGGAGTCCAGGCCAACACAAAGAAACTTGGCTGACCAAGTTCACAGACAACTGCAAGCTGGGAGCCATCATTAACTCCACAAGTGATGCAGACATCCTGCAAAAAAGGCCTCACTGAGACCACTGACTGGTGTGGAAACCATGGCCTGAAGCTTAACACCACAAAATGCATCATCAGCCCCTTTGGTAAAAACTCAGTTCCCACTAAGTACCACATTGATGGGAGTCCACTGAACACTGTAGGCATTATACGAGATCAGACACAGGTTGACAGCAACCTCTTCTTCAACCACCACATTGCCACTGTGGTCAGGAAATCCTTCTAAGTCATTACCAAGGGTTTTCCATCTAGGAAAAAAGAGGTCATCGTCTCTGTGTACTCTTCCCTCATTAGACCAGTCATCAAGTATAATGGCCCATTTGCCATGTATGTCACTAGACACCTGCAACAGCTGGGGAGGCCACAGAAGTACCTCACAAAGAGGACCCTAAGCATTAAACACATGTCCTACACAGACAGACTCAAAAGACTCCAGCTGTCTCATATCACCTACTTAGAGGTGATCTCTGCTTGACTTGCAAAGCCATGTCTGACCCAGCTCTTTTAGAAATGCTACATCTAAAGACATCCCAATCCCTCTGCACCACACACTGCAGGGACCCTGACCTCATTACCACAATCAATACAACATGCTGGAGGGACAGGTCCCTCACCCAGAGACTGCACATGCCCTGGAGTAGACTACCCATACATGTCAAGCAAAGTACATAGATGACCGTGTTCCAGAGAAATCTTGGAGAGTGGATGGGTAATAGAAAGTACTCCCCAAGGATCACTCCAGTGGCCCTACTTGACTGAGGCACTGGGAACTAACATTGGGTGGCACAATGGCAGGGCACTTCTATGGGCTAGGCTTGTAAAGGCTCCAAAGCCATTAGCCTAGTACACACCTATGAACCTATAAGGGGAGTGACATCAGCATGACTGATAAAGTAGGCCAGTGGGTGGAAAACCTATCAAAATGCTTCTTCCTACAAACATACACACTTACACACCCACTTGCCAGATCTGAGAGTAGAACTCCTGCCTATCTAGTTATTTGTATTATAGTGTCACACAGTTATCGCATGTGCTACAAAGCTTACTGGGCTGACAAATGGCAAAACGTGCTGATAAGGAGATTGACATCAGTAGGAGTGATAAAGTAGGGCAGTGAGTGGGAGACTTATTAAAATGCTTCTTCTTCTTATAAACATACACACACACTCATTTACCAGATCTGAGATTAGAACCCCTGTCTGGCTTATGATTTGTATTATAGTGTTACACAGTCATCACATGTGCTACAGAGCTTACTGGGCTGACAACTGGCCAAAGGTGCCAATAAGGGGAATGACATCAGCAGGACTGATAAAGTGAGGCACTGGGAAGTGTTGTGGGTGGGAATGGCCTAAAACTGTTTCACCTACAAACAAACACTCCCTCACTCTCACATACACAACTGTCTCTCACACACACATACACACTTGCCAGTATGGAGATTAGAACACCTACCTATCTAGTTATTTGTACTATAGTGTTACACAGTTATCACATGAGCTACAGAGCCTATAGGGGTGATCAGTGTCTAATGGTACTTCTAAGGTGAATGACAGCAGCAGATGTTGTGAAGTAGGGCAATGTGAAGTGTACTGAGTGGGAAGAGTCTCCTAATACTTAGACCTATGGACACACATAGGCAGATGATGTGATATTATAAACCCAACCTCAGTACTGTTACACAATGGGGCTCACCTTTTATGTTGGCATGTGCAACTGTTTACAACTGGTATGCCACTGTCCACAGCAGGACATCACTGTATGCCATTCAGGGAATCCATGTGTGTGACTCACTCTGCCTGTGTTCTCCTGTATCTCTCTCTCTCTATCACTGTCTATCTCTCAGTTCCCCACATCTATGTGGGTGTATGCTTGACATATATCTGTTGCCCATATATATATATATATATATATATATATATATATATATATATATATATGTGTGTGTGTGTGTATAATAAAATCTGACTTATAAAGAAGTAAACCAAAACACTTATGAAACAAAAAACTTCAGGTAGAACATTAAGAGGAAAAAAAACACTCAAAATATATCAATATATAATTAATATTAATATCAGTTCTGTTTTTGAGTGTTTTTCCTCTTAAAGTTCTACCTGAGGTTTATTATTTCATATATATATATATATATATATATATATATATATATATATATATATATATATATATATATATGTGTGTGTGTGTGTGTGTGTGTGTGTGTGTGTGTGTGTGTGTATCTCATGCAGCAGATGCAGATATATCACATATGGGCCACCTACAGCTAGCTGTGAGTAATCCTGTCTGATGTGTGTGTATGTGTGTGTGTGTGTGTGTGTGTGTGTGTGTGTGTGTGTGTGTGTGTGTGTGTGTGTGGCCAGTTGAGGTGTATGCACAGACATTTATACACAATACTGTTTTATAATCCGATATGGGTTCTAACATGCCCCGTGATTCTCTAAATGCAGGAGCATGCCCAGTGTGACCTTCTATAGTTAGAGTGGGACTCCATTTCAGAGATAGGTGTACTCCAGTCCAGGGTTTTGTGTGCTACAGCCATACCTCTCAGGAGTACACAGGACTTTCCTCAGGTACTTGTTTTGTTTAGCAGACATTTTCTAACATATCTGTAGTCTGAAACTGCAATGTATTGTGTTATTGTCATTACCTAGTGCCAGACATCCTCTCATTACCTAGTGCCAGACATCCTCAGATCATCACAGTGCTTTACCAGAGAAATACTAGTTGTATGATGCATAGGCCAATATTATGAGGGCAGCTATGTAAATTCTTGCCCAGCAAGGCCATTAGTGAGGTCTGGCTACAGCCAGTTTAGTAATGACATGGCTGTGTAAACAGTCCAGCAACCTGGTGATATACTGGCTGGGGATCTCCTGCTTGTGTGGTATCTTTCTAACCTGAGATGTCATATCCTTGTGTGGGCATACCTCTCACCTGTACATTTTTTGTCAGGTTGTCCAGGTGTTTGGTTAGAGGTTTCATCCTTTCGACATAAACTTGTGTTTTTATGGCAAGTTAGTTACATATAATTGAAGAGTGATGTTACAAAATAATGACAGACATTACTGTTTCAGACTACATAACCTTCAGACAATTCCTGCTACTGCAAACCCCTCATCCTACCAATTTCCTCAGTATGTAAGGGATATATTTATAACACATGCCACTCATTATGCCTTTGTTCCACTTTTATTTCTGCCCTTGTCCAGACATCTCGCTGTCAGAGGTTAGGAGCTATGGGTGTGGGTACAGAGTGCATTCAACTGTGCAGGCATGTCCATTATATGTAAAAGCAAACATAAGAAAAAAGAATTATTGAGAATGGCCACTGGCAACAGTAGCAAAAACCACTTATATTCACAAAAGCCTTGGCACCTCTGCTACACATCCTTCAAGATGTCACTAATATGTGTAGTATATTCCACATAGCACTGTGACGTCCTATGAACCTATAAGAAACCTTTGAATTGTGCTTTGATCAGAGAAGTCGGTTACTATACCACCAATCTTTGCACCTTCATCAGATTTAGTTATCTATAAATTATCATTTACTGGCAGTCTATAAATTAACCCAGCCACTGGGGATGCACAAGCCAGTGCATTTCTTTGTGCCGGTCCCAAGCCCGGATAAATGGGGAGGGTTGCGTCAGGAAGGGCATCTGGCGTAAAACTTCGCCAAATCTTTTCATGCAGTCACCAGTTAATATTTCCATACCAGATCTGTCGAGGCCCGGGTTAACAACGACCACCACCGGTACTGTTAGCCAACAGGGTGCTGGCAGAAATTGGGATACTGTTGGCCGAAGGAGGAGAAGAGGCGGAAGGCATGGCCAAAGGCAGGAAGAGAGGAGAAAGGCTAGGACTGTGGTAGTGAGGGTCAGAACTTTGAATGTTGGCAGTATGACTGGTATAGGGAGAGAGTTAGCTGATATGATGGACAGAAGGAAGGTTGGTATATTGTGTGTGCAAGAGACCAGATGGAAGGGGAGTAAGGCTAGGTGTATTGGAGGTGGGTTCAAATTGTTTTATCATGGTGTGGATGGGAGGAGAAATGGCATAGGAGTTATTCTGAAGGAACAGTATGCGAAGTGTTTTGGAGGTGAAGAGGGTGTTGGATAAAGTGATATTTATGAAGCTGGAAATTGATGGTGTAATGATTAATGTTGTTAGTGCATATGCTCCACAAGTTGGGTGTGCAATGGATGAGAAAGAAAAATTTTGGAGTGAATTGGATGAAGTGGTGATGACTGTACCCAAGGGTGAGAGAGTGGTGATTGGAGCAGATTTAAATGGGCATGTTGGTGAAGGGAACAGTGGGGATGAGGAAGTGATGGGTAGGTATGGTGTTAAACAAAGGAATGCAGAAGGTCAAATGGTAGTGGATTTTGCGAAAAGGATGGATATGGCTGTGGTGAATATGTATTTTAACAAGAGGGAGGACCATTGGGTGACGTACAAGAGTGGAGGAAGATGCACACAGGTGGATTATATCTTATGTAGGAGGGCCAGTTTGAAGGAGATTGGAGACTGTAAAGTGGTGGCCGGAGAAAGTGTAGTTAGGCAGCATAAGATGGTGGTTTGTAGGATGACATTGGTGATCAAGAAGAGGAGGATGAGTGTGAGGGCAGCACCAAGTATCAAATGGTGGAAATTGAAAAAGGGTAATTGTGAGATGGAGTTCAGGGATGAGTTGAGACAGGCACTGGGTGGCAGTGAAGAGTTACCACATAGCTGGGTAACTACAGCAGAGCTAGTAAGGGAGATGGCTAGAAAGGTGCTTGGTATCACATTGGGACAGAGGAAGGACGACAAGGAGACATGGTGGTGGAATGAGGAAGTACAGAAGAGTATACAGGCAAAGAGGTTGGCAAAGAAGAAGTGGGATTGTCAGAGAGATGAAGAAAGTAGACAGGAGTATAAGGAGATGAGGTGCATGGCAAAGAGAGGTGGCAAGGCTAAGGACAAGGCATATGAAGAGTTGTATGAAAGGTTGGACACTAAGGAGAGAAAAGGACCTGCACCAATTGGCTAGACAGAGGGACCAAGCTAGGAAAGATGTGCAGCAGGTAAAGGTGATAAAGGATAATGAGGGAAACATACTCACAAGCGAGGAGAGTGTGTTGAGGAGATGGAAAGAGTACTTTGAGGGGTTGATGAATGAAGAGGGAGAGAAGGTTGGATGATGTAGGGTTAGTGAACCATGAAGTACAATGGATTAGCAAGGAGGAAGTAAGGATAGCTATGAAGAGAATGAAGAATGGAAAGGCTGTTGGCCCAAATGACATACCTGTGGAAGCATGGAGGTGTTTAGGTGAAATGGCAGTGGAGTTTTTAACTAGATTGTTTAATGAAATCTTGGAAAGTGAGAGGATACCCGAGGAATGGAGAAAAAGTGTTTTGGTACCGATTTTTAAGAATAAGGGTGATGTGCAGAGCTGTAGTAACTACAGAGGGATTAAATTGATCAGTCACAGCATGAAGTTATGGGAAAGAGTAGTGGAAGCTAGGTTAAGAAGGGATGTGATGATTAGTGAACAGCAGTATGGTTTCATGCCGGGAAAGAGCTGTACAGATGCGATGTTTTCTCTGAGAGTGTTGATGGAGAAGTACAGAGAATGTCAGAAGGAGTTGCATTGTGTTTTTGTAGACTTGGAGAAAGCATATGACAGGGTGTCTAGAGAGGAGTTGTGGTATTGTATGAGGAAATCAGGAGTGTCAGAGAAGTATGTAAGAGTAGTACAGGATATGTACGAGGGTAGTGTGGCAGCGGTGAGGTCTGCGTTGGGAGTGATGGATGCGTTTAAGGTGGAGGTGGGGTTACATCAAGGATCAGCTCTGAGCCCTTTCTTATTTGCAATGGTGATGGACAGGTTGACAGACGAGATCAGACAGGAGTCCTCATGGACTATGATGTTTGCAGATGACATTGTGATCTGTAGTGAAAGTAGGAAACAGGTGGAGGAGACCCTGGAGAGATGGAGATATGCTCTAGAGAGAAGAGGAATGAAGGTCAGCAGGACTAAGACAGAATATATGTGTTTGAATGAGAGGGAGGATAGAGGAATGGTGAGGATGCAAGGAGTAGAGGTGGCGAAGGTGGATGAGTTTAAATACTTGGGGTCAATAGTTCATAGTAACGGTGAGTGTGGAAGAGAGGTGAAGAAGAGAGTACAGGAAGGATGGAGTGGGTGGAGAAGAGTGTCAGGAGTGATTTGTGACAGACGAGTACCAGTAAGAGTGAAAGGGAAGGTCTACAAGAGGGTAGTGAGGCCAGCTATGTTATATGGGTTGGAGACAGTGGCATTAACAAAAAGGTAGGAGATTGAGCTGGATGTGGCAGAGTTAAAGATGTTAAGATTTGCACTGGGTGTGATGAGAGTGGACAGAATTAGGAATAAGTATATTAGAGGGTCAGCCCAGGTTGGAAGGTTTGGAGACAAAGTCAGAGAGGCAAGATTACGTTGGTTTGGACATGTGTTGAGAAGGGATGCGGAGTATATTGGGAAAAAGATGCTAAGGATGAAGCTACCAGGTAACAGGAAAAGAGGAAGGCCTAAGATAAGGTTTATGGATGTGGTGAGAGAGGACATGCAGGTGGTTGGTGTGACAGAGCAAGATGCAGAGGACAGGAAGAAATGGAAACAGGTGATCCGCTGTTGCGACCCCTAACGGGAACAGCTGAAAGAAGATGATGACTGGCAGTCTATAAATTAATAGTCCAAACAAGACTTGGCCCAGCACAGGCCTCTGGGGGACTCCTACACCAATTTTCTTCATATCTGAAAACCTGTTTTTATTTTTTATTATTCTAACTGTACAACATTTTCCATGAAACTCTTTGGCCACTGATCTAACTACATGTGAGTTAACTTTCAGTTGTTGCATGGCTCCTGCAATTTAGTCATGTGGGACTTTATAGAAGGCCTTAGCAAAGCCCATATACATTTAATTTACAGTGAGGCCTACATCCAATGCATTTGTGATATTAGTGTAAAAACGAATTAGGTTAGACAAACAGGATTGTCCAACCAATAATCTATACTAATAAATATCTAAGGCTTGAGATGTCACTGATATATGAGTAAGCAAACGATCTCACAAGTCACTCAACACAAAACAAAAATGTTATGCAAAATCACTAGAGTACACTGAGAGTAAATAGTGCCAGTGTTTTAGTCCAAAGTCCAAATTTAGTTAAGCAGTAAGCACAGCTGTATGGCATTAATAATCAAGTGACCAGTGAACTATGCTTATCAGTATATAGTACAATGTGCGAAGAACTGTGTCCTTGCTATTCTGCTTCTCTCCTTTATATTCTACTTCAGTATTCAGTTTATATTATTTTATTGCTTTACTAAATCCAGTGACCATAACTGGATGTGCATATAAAAACATCTAAATCTATCTCCATCAGGTATATCCTATCCAGCCTAGATCATAGCTGTTCTTAATTCTCTAAATCATAATACTTTAGTTTTCTATAAACCAGCCCTGCCTCTTGGCCATTCTTTTCTTAATGCATTTATGGGTACTCTCTATGTCCATAATGGCCCTTACACTCTCTCTCCATACTATACATGCTATAATTTCTGACCAATTGATTACACCACATAAAAACGTAATCTTCAAATACAAAATGTAATCTAATATTTTTAAATTCAATTCAGTTTTTGGTGATACCACCTAAGACATTGGTCCATCCTAGCACCTTGTTCATGTGGCCAATCACTGACAGCATTTGGTTCCACCTTGTGCCTGAAAAACACTCAATTGGATTTTTACTTTACTTTACAGGAATGTATTTCTATCTGCCAACTGCATGAATGAACATGAGCTTTCCACCTCAGTATCCAACTGACTCCCCTGAAAAAAAAAAATTTCGTTAGACCACAGTATTGACTGTGCAGAAGTATTCCCTATCATTTGTCTGCTGTCATAAGATATCTGCACCCCACTTTTGTTTTTTTCCACCTAATGTACTGAATAAATGCTCTGGAGGTCCATATGCCTGCTCTTGTAATGGTTTTTACAGTAGTCTCTGCTCTGGACAAATCTGTGGTGTACTATATTCAGAAATAATGAATTGTGATTCAGCTCAGGTTAATACCCGAATGTCCCAATGCCTCCAATGCCTTCTTCTAGGGTGCGACCATGTTCTCCATTTAATTATTGAAAATATCGGTCCCACCTTTAGATTTCTTGTAGTTTCATAGCTTTAGCTTTCTTATAGTTTCATAGCTTTTTACTAAGGATATACCCAAGAAGACCATAGCCAAGCTCAGCCATTTCATGCAGTATTGGTGGGAGATTAATAGTGTCCCCAATAAGTAATTTTCCCCAGAAATCCCAGGCAAAAAATTATGATTACTCATCCAGTCATCCAAATGAGTTTTAAAGGTTACATGGAAATAAACTACTTGATATGTGAGGAGTATCTGGGGATAAGTTGGATTAGGTACTTTAGTCATGTCAGCTGGTACCGTTAATGAGGTGGTAGAGGTTTAGGGCTTTGAGAGGGTGTTTCCTCTCTGCTCGTTCTATTTAAGTGAAGAAGTTCAAGGAGTGAGAGTGGCACATAGCACAAAAGACAAAACAGAGAGCACTCCTCAGGAGCACATACAAGACTGAGTAGAAGAATAGGACTTTTAATTTATCATAGTAGCTTTTAATTTATCAGAGTATATAAGGGTAGTAAGACCTGAAATATATTTAGTAAGGAAATAATGAAGTCTCTTGAGTTCATTCAGGTCCTTATTTATGTCCATGCCAAAGTGGCATTATATTTAATAATGGCACTAAGTGAAGAATAAAGTCGGGCTATAACATCACACATTACCCAAGGCCCATAATGGCTGTCGTGACAGTCCACGTGCACAACAAAGCTTCAAGAACAAAGAAAACAAAAAAAATCACAAATGGCTAAATGCCTTTTATAAACACTACAAGCTCAGTAATACAATTATCAACCTGCCCTGTAACACTGAAATTCAAGTGCTACCTCATTACTAAGATGGTCATGTCCATTTACTTTTTTTTAATATGACATATTTCATGACACAGGTGGGGTGAAAACAGATAAACCTCCTCTGCTCACAGTTTGTCTTCTCTCTTTTTATATATACAGATGTGCTTTCTTCCCTACATACATGTTAAAACAGAATAAACTACAATTCATCATTCTCTTAAGGTATACCTACCAACAACTTCCATGAGATCTAACCAAATCTTGCTGAAAATACACTGTTCAGTTGCACTATGCCATTATAACCTGCTTTACAGTTTTAGAGAGTTGAGGAAACCACCAGCCCCAAACATGTGCATTAACCATAAGATCTCACTTTTTGCTTTTTAATGGAGATCATTATTAAGCCCCGGAAAAAAAATTACATAAATAAATAAATAAAGACATATTACACCTGTCCTCTTCTTTCTTTTTTTTTTTTTTTGGACATAAATAGTAAAACCTAACCATAGTCACCGAGCAGTTATTGGGCTAAGAATACACTCTTTTTAAACACCTTTAGCAAATCATAGAAAGAAAAGTTCATCTTGATGTCTGATTTTCTACCTGTGTCTACATATTTGCAGAGCGTTACTTAAGTTTATGAGAACAGATGTTCCAAACCTTGGCTATGAACAATGTAAGTAGAAAAGTTAAACTAGTTGTAGCTAGTCCTAGCACAAACTGCATCTTGTCTATACCAACCCATGTTCCTCCTCCTACTTTTACTTAGCTTCCCTAACAATAATGGCATAATTAAATCTACAGCTATAAAGTGGAATAGCAGCTGGCAGTAGTTCCACCTTCCTGTAACATGATTACTTGTGGCTGCAATAGCTTCACATGTAATATGTGTGTTCTCTCTCACTCTGAATTTTTAGGTGGTCTTAACCAGGCCTATCTCTTCTTATTGCATAAAGCTAATAGCAGTCCACTGCATACCTTTTACATATATTTTTTTTCTACCTTTACCCTGCATCTGATTTTTTTTATATATATATTTTTTAAAACATTAATTGATGTTTTTTGTAAGGACAGGGAAAAACAAAATTATAAGAGAACAGCAGTATTTCTTTAAAATTCTAAAGAGTTGTAATGTGTGCCCCTGTGAGTGGTTGCTAAGCTGCCACCATCTTATTGGTTCAATGTTTCAATGTTGATTGGTGGCTAAGGACCTCATAAGAAGTCACACCACAGCATTCTGCATACTGAGATAGTCTAGTAAACCCTGTCTTCATATTGGCCATTTATTCTTTTCTTAAAAAGTCTGAAAATTGTGGCTAATCTAATCTTAGCTGGTAGCTTGCTTCACCTTCTTCCTGCTCTATCCTTGAAATTGCTGCCGTCCTATTCCTATGAACCCTGTCATTAAAAGCTAGCAAATAATTGTTTTATAGGTTCATAGGTTCATAGGCTAGTACTAGGCTAACTGCTCTTGCGAGCCATTTTAAGCCTAGCCAGTTATCCCCTGTGAGATTCAAACCCTGTACCTTGTGTTTGTAAGGCAAACAACTTAACTATTAGGCCACCCTCCCAACTTAACTATTAGGCCACCCTTCCAACCCTTAGTAGAACTAAGAGAACTGAAGTTATTGTCTAAGGCAATTTCCTTAAGATCATCATTCAGTACTGAATGGAATATGGATTTAGCTTCCTCAGACCTTCTTCATACCATCTATATGTTTTGTATAGAATTTTTTAACATTTTCCAAATTATTAATCTTCCACTGCATAGGGAAAACTGACTCATGTTATAATATTGGTCTTACCATATTTTAAATATGGAAACAAGCATAAGGGAACTCTACACCCCTGCAGTTGAACATCAGCTGACACCAAATCCTCTCCTCATTAACTGGGTCAGCCAAACTTACTTTAGCCTACTCCCCATGCTCATCTTGATGCATATCCATGGCCATTGAGGAGATTAAGGATGCTGGAGAAGCATCATACCACTGCTTGCGTGTACCTTAACTTACCAGTTACCCACTCACAACAGCCTGTCCAGCTCTGCAGTTGCTGCCCTAAGGAGCTGTATGATTACTTCAAGTGGTTCACTGCATAGACAGTAAGAGCTGACCAGATTCATATGCTGTTTATTTGTAGTGAGGTTAGACTGCCTTCCTCCCCCCAGGATGGGTGAGCCAATACTGACTGCTGTTTTCCATCTTTCCTCTGTGCTTGTGGCCCTCTAACTCCTGTGCCACTAATCAAACATAGGTAGTCTGGAATGTAGCAAGGGCTTTATATCTCTGTGCCATGGAGCTGTTCAAGCACCAAAGAACTTCTTGATGAAATATATCATAGATTAATTGGTATCACTCTAAAGCATTTCCTAGTTTATTTACTGACATAAGCTTTCCACTCCAAGTCATCTGTTATCAAAACACCTAGGTCCCCTTATACATGGCTGTTCTTATTAATTCATTTCCTAGCACATAAGAGTATTCAACATTACTGACCCCACATGTAATAACCTCCATTTTTTACAATTAAATAATCCTTTGATTGGAGTACACCAGTCACCTAACACAGTTTTTAGAGATGCATTTAAACACTGCATGAATTTACAAGGCAGTCATCTCTAATATCACCAGCAAATTTTGCCAGCCATCAATGACCATCATTGAATATTGTAGACCTATAAATGTAAAACAGGCAAGTTCCCAACACAGATCCTTTTGGAACTCTACTTAGGACTGGATAGTGATGTGACTAAACCCCCATGACTCTAACCAAGGACCTCTTTCCATCCAACCAGGCAGTGACCCAGTTCACAAAGTAGGCACTGAACTTTCACTGATGTCAAGGTGGGTGGCACTGATAAGGCTTGAATTCCACCACTGCCAACCAAGAGTAAAGTCTTCTTAGTAGGAAATTATTCTGATGTATGTTCCAATAACTAATTCACACAGTATAACCTGGCTGCAAGAACATAAATGGAATATACACTGCTGTCCTTAATATGGGCTTCCAACTTCCATAACCAGAATTGACTGCATAAAGGCCACTTAAAGATCTGGGTCATTGGCTCAGTACCCCCGGTCCCTGTCTCACAACTGTCTCTGAAAACCAATGTCTTCTAGTGCCCCATTATCTATGTAGCTATCTTTCATGTAAATATTATTTTCACAGACACATACACACACACAAACACACTCAATCGCTCATTCACTCTGCATGCACAAACATGCAGACACACACAAACATATACATAATTACAGTTTTCAAGGAAGGTTGTCAGAATTCTCCAATTCCTCACAGCTTCCTTCCTGGTAGTAGTAGAAGTACTGCCACTAGACTGAGTTGTAGTGCCACAGACTCTCAATTAATGGTTGCCCTAAATCAGGCTAACTATGAAATGCACCAGGGTTTTTTTTCCAGCTTATGCTCTGGCTAATATTACACTTGCTATATTCCTCCTACCATACTTATGAATTTCAGTGCATAGTTATGTTAGTTTCTTATTTAACTAGTTTTTTGTAACCTTGTATTTTTCTTGTTGCTCTATTTACCTTATTTAACTTCCAGCTTCTTATTTACTTTGTGTAACTTTATTATGTATTTATAAGTTGTAAATCATTATAATACTTTGTTATCTATTATATTATCTATTATATTTTACTTTTGGAGCTTTTCTCCCCTGGGTCTCTGCTGAAAAAGGACATTCAGTCCAGTCGGACATTACCCAGTAACAAATGTAAATAAATACATAAATATTTCACTAGTAGTAGGCTTTTAGCAGTCTGTTGGAAGATATGACATATGGCTTGCTAACAAACACTGTGAATAAAGACTACCCTCTTCTCAGACAAGTTACAGTGCATAAATATATAAAAAAAATAAATGCTAGTCAGAACAGCTTAGAGATTAATACATGAACTTCACTTAAAGAAAGTAATGCACCTACAGAGTAAAATATATGTAGGTTGGCACACACAGGGAAATAAAATAAAATACAATGGAAAAACAGGATGCATACAGAAAAAAGTTCCAGATATTTTAATTCACTGGATACCTTACTACAGAAATGCTGACCCTAGATAAATTAATAGCTAGTACTCAAAGATGGTTCCACATAAACATGGCAGCATTAACATCTCTTTCTAACAACTTCTTTCATGAAGAGTTATATAAAATGCCTTTTCTCCATTACACCAATATCAATGACATCATTATCATCATGTTGCTGGAGAAAATATGTATCTAGACCAGTTATTTTACTCGTCATAGAACCATAATAATTGTGAATACAAATCCACACCTGTTTCCTTTGAATCCGGAATCAACCCTGGTGTCTCAGTGATATACTGTCCTACAGTTCATTAACCATTATTGCAATTATATCCCAAGAGAAGGGCAATTCCTGGTCTTTCATCTTTGTTTGCTACATTAGCAAGTAGAGACAGTAAGCCTTGGGACTCAACATACTTAAAAGATATTTTTTGTTCTTCATTACTTAGAAAGACAAAAAGTGACACATTCTTCTAGCCATGAGAACAACAACAGAAAAAAAAGAATAAAAGACATTACAATTTAACTGTTTCATTTAGACTAGTATTATCCCTGATGCTCCAATTGCTTTTCTTTTAGTCTGACATTATCCCTGGCTTCACAAGCCTGTAGGAAAACTGTAAAAGCCATCATTGGGCTATGTACTTCTGGTAGTTTTGGAGTGGAACAACATACAGTACATACTAAGCATGCTTAGGCCAGTTTTTTTTATAGTAGATTTCATGCTCCTTCATGTTTTCTGTAGCATGTACATTATAAAAGTAATAATATTTCATTGCTTATCATGCTTTATTAGCCAACAGTAAATATAGTGATACATCTTTAATTTCAGTTTGCAATGATTACAATAACAATTGAGTTTGTAAATCTTGACTTTCCATGGCAAGCAATCATATGTATTTTGTGCTTTTCTCACTCCTGCTTTCTTACTCATCTTCTTATTTTTCTTTAGATACTGTTGATCAAATGCATTGATGAGTGACTCTGGCTGGCGAGGAACCTCCCCTTCATCCATTGTGTCTGTATCTGTGTGAGCCCCTATGCCTTAGCATCTAATCCACGTAACCTCTACTGTGTTGACAATGTATTTCATGCTATGACTACCTCTCTTCTGTAATAATTTCTCCAGACTCCCACTTCAGCCATCTGACATGCACACAGCTGGAAACAGCCATCCATTATGCTGCCAGGTTTTTCAGCTCTCAAGTGGTAAGTTGGGTTGCATCATACAAAACTAACAAGTCTCCTCTGTATTGCCATGATGCCATTGTAGATCATATTAGGGCAGCATCTGTAGCTCTCTCACTGTGCTGATGTTTTAACATTCCACTCCTCTATTTGTATGCACAGGTGTGATGGTGTTGGCTGCTTAGGCATCAATCTGTCTCAGAGAAGACTTCTGCTGTACATCTCTGAGTCTTTTATAACCCAGTCCATAATTTCACCATGATGTCCAGATTGTTTGGGATAAAGAGAAAATCTTGTATATGGAGTAAATCCTCTTCTTGGTATTTTTTTATCCCAGGTCTGTATATTGTACTAAATAGGAACATTTCAGGGTGTTGCATGAAACCATGAGGCTGTATTCAGGTATATTCACTATACTTGCATTCAGATGTACTGAATATAGAAAAAATACTGTATCTGTGATTGTAACCACTGACTGAATTATCACTCTAGTTAAACAAAACTGGATGGTCTAAACAATAGAATATGTTGTAAATGCCATTGCAAGTACAAAATATACTGTATTTGTTCAGTATTAGTAACATTTACTGAGGATATTAAGTTTGTGATATAAAGTTTATCAGCAACACCTTGAGCATCATTTGCCTGGAGCTATGGTTAAAATATAAAATATTTGCATTTAAACACATACCTGTATGACATCACACAGGTTATGGAGGAGCAGCAATGGAATGACTAACACAGGCAATTTTAAAATCAAAATCTTAGTATGAAATATGAAGTTTCAGATTCGTATTTGCTCCACAGCCTTGAGTAAAGCTGAATGTCAACAGACAGATTGGATCCATATCTAACTCATGTGTTTATGCTCAGAGGCAACTCCTCACACTTCCCAGGGTTATCCACAGAGGCTAACCCCCTGCACATTCCAGAGTGGGAGGAGGTGGCTGTGTTTCCTGCAATCCTACTACTTTAATATTGTCTCCCAAAGGTTGATGTCAGTACTGTATGAACCCTAGTACTGCATTTATCTTTACTGCTGTGTGACCAAGAGATGTAAATATTAAATTAGAAGCATATGGGGGCACAGTCTCCCATGACAAGAGTACTGGGGGGCTGTATCCTTGAAAAATAAATTATTTATTTTATTTTTATTTATTTTTGCATTTGTTTACCTGGATTGTCCGACTGGGACAGTACCTATTTTCAGCAGAGGCCCAGGGAGAAAAGCTCTGGTAAAACATAATTCTAATTTACTTAGTTCAGACTTTTTGAGATTGGTGAGTATGGGAGAGGCATATAAGAGTGAGGAAAGAAGGTGAGTTCTAGCTATGACTACCTTTGCAGTGTCTGTTAAGAATTTTTTGTTTCTATACATTGTTCACATTTTCTTATGAACTTGCTTGATTGTGTAGAAATATTTATATCGAATTTTAGCCTGTTGTCAATTATGATGGCTAATAGTTTTGTTTGGCAATCTGGGAAAATCCTAGTATTATTACTGGCAGTGATATAAAAGTTAGCTGGGAGATTAGTAGGTTTAGATGGATGAAATATCATAAGTTTAGTTTTATTAGGGTTGAGAATGAGTTGTAAGTTTGCTAGCCATGTTTCAATATCAGAGAAGGCCTTTGGTGTAACTGTATGAAGTTGAGTTATTGTGGATGCTGCACGTATGAGTGTCTAATCTTCTGAGTATTGTATGATAGATGCTTGAAAGGAAGCAGTATTAAGTTCATTTATGAATATACTGAAGAGGAGGGGCTCTAGAATTGAATCCTGAGGGACTCCAAGTGTAACTGGAAGGAGTGGGGATATATCTTGCCTCCATTTCACAGCTTGCTGGTGGCTAGATATAAAACTTAAAACAAGTTAACAACATTAGGGTTAATATTAAGATTTTTAGAGTGGACAGTAACTTAGGATGGAAAACTGTATCAGATACTTTAGACATATCCAAAAAGACTGAAGACACTATGTTACCATCATCTCTGAGTTTATTTATAGTATTAGTGAAACTTAGAAGAGCTGTAGTAGTGCTATGATGTGGTCGAAATCCATGTTGTGATGATATTGATTTCTACAACTGGTGGTTATTGATCTCTGGTAGCCCTAGAAATGTCACCTCAATGTCCACTTGCAGTATACTTTATTTCACACTCTCTTTGGTATCATACAGCTGAAGATACTCTGAGACATGATGTTTTATAATCAGCATTTTGCTTTTCAATACCCCATGGTATTGTAATTCAGTGGGCACCCATTGCATTTTTCTATTTGAACACTAATTTGGTAGAAATCTGAGTCTAAGAGCACTTTACTTTTTTTGATAGAATACAAATAAATTCCTCTCTAATTATAAGTTCTCTTTTAATACTGATAAGATTGCTAATGTGAAATTTGTCTCAGTCTCTGCCCTCAGAAAGTACTATATTTTTGATAATATCCACAGCAGGAGTTATACAATTTCATAAAGAAAAGTAATGTGACTCCTCATTTCTTGTGGCTGCTTGTACAAGCTAGTGGTGTTAAACTACTATGGCTTATTATTTAAGATGCAGGCACTTCAGTGGTGATTATACATAATTTGTAGGTCCTGGGGTTCCTCTCCCATGCAGTGAATGAGATTTTCACAGAAAGAAAAATAGATTTTTGAATTGTACTTTTGCAAGCCCACAGAAGTGTCATTTTAAACAATTTGCATTACACTATTAGAAATTACACAGCTTGTCCTCAGAAGATTAGCTTTCATCTATCCTTAGTTTACAAAAGTATTATATTTTCTTTAATGATAAGTCTTTTCTCTCAGAATGCTTGTGCTATTATTTGCAGAATAGGGTTAATCTATATCCAAAGGGTGACTATCCCTTCCTCTCCAAGATGTTGATGCTCTTGTCTAGTTAGCGCTGTTTTGCAAAAAAGACATAAGTTTGTTATAGAAACACCAGTACTGAGAAAGTAATTGAAGTCCTGAGAATTTTCAAAATCCCAAAAAGTTTAATTCTCTTTGTGACATCCCTCCTCTGGACCAATAATCAAGGAGCCTCAATCCTCACCACTGGCACAGGTGAGGGACATTCACTTGGAACAAAAATAGATGCACACAGTATTTCCAGATGCAGCTGTCTAAACCAAGCACAATTTAACTTAAGAGCACACAGGGAATACACTCACGTCCTGGGGCTGGTTTCCCATATCTGTCACCAGGTCCCAAATAAGATACCACACTGACCACAGCTGTAGAGTTGAATCCTCAGCTGAGTGTTCCAAGCCAAGTCTTCCACCAGTCTCTCTGTAAAACCAATGCTCTGTGTCCTTGCTCCAAGTAGCTAACACACACATCATTTCAGTGCTGGTTACAGAATGATATTACATACATCTGGTCATCTGACTTCTGGTTCCTACACTAGCCCCTTTACTAGAAACTGAACCAGAATATATCTTTACTAAGATGTGTTATAGCATCTGGAAGCTATAAAACCATTTCAAAAATGTCCACCCTTCCAGGGTAGCAAGTAGTTCACCCCTAAGGATAATACAGTAGAATTCCTAGCCCTCGTTTTCACAGACATTTTGTCTCTGGCTGCAATAAGAACTGTAAGATTCAATCTTTATGGCCTAAACCAGGTAATTTAATTTCAGACTATTTTTCAAAGTTAGCTGGACTGAGATTAATATCCTCTCTTCCAGTATTTTCGGTTACAAAATATTCATTTCAAAAATGACAATACAATCTGACATACAAGTATATTTCTCTTCTGTCCAGCTGGACCCACTGTTGGTACATTTTTAATGCAAGTAGCTTTACAAATACATTTTCAACACAAGCACCTGTACAAATCAGTTTGATATACAAATGACATAAAATTCTTTACAAAACTCCAGCTAGCTATGCTGGCATATATTACACATCCACTGCCCTTCTTCTCCTGGTATAGGTGGCAATACCTCAGATCACCATACACTTTACTGGACAATGCAGTCAATTAATGTTATGTTAGTGTAGTCATATCTCCTTTAGATTATAATATGCCTCATATGTTTTTATAATGGTTGCATTATGAGATTGTGTGAGAGGTGACTGTAACATTCAAGACTATGTTTAAGATCAGATGATTGCCAAGAAAGTGCTAGATGGCTATATAAACAATAGAATAGTTTTTTTTTTAATAAGCTACAAGAAATTGTCACATCTAATGCTGAAATTCAATTAACAGGTAATTAACAATATATTTCAACTATATACTGGCATCTTATTGTTAAACAGTGGTTTCATATGGAAGACATCTTCTCAAGCTTCTTGTAATTTTATTTATCAATTTATTTACCCTTTGTTGATCTTGTTGGTCCCATCAGATCAGCGTCCTCTTTTCCGTGTCCGTATTCTACGGAATTTACCCTGAAAACCTGGATGAGATGGATATGTTACACACTTTGCAATTAGCTTCTATCTATGTTGTATATTCTTGTCATTATTAGTCAGGAACTGAGTATATCAGTTATAATAAGTATTATATTAAGAATCATATAGCAGAATAATACTGACTAGCGTTTAACGAGTGGGATCAATCCAGGCTTGATCATTTTGGCTATCTCTCACTGTGGTCAACTGTACTGAACCTGTAAAGTTTATTTGTTTAGAATGCAATTGACCCACTATTAAATAAAGGCTCAATAAACCAAAGGGCATGCTTGAGTGACACAGAACTCATTTGGTTGTCTTTAGATTCTAATTATTTATTAATGCCACATAATGCTAGCATGAGCTCTCATTTTAAAACTGCTGTTTGACTGTATTCATTTTTGGATTTTCTCCATTTAAGGTTTGGACAGTTCCATAACGTTTTGATTTTGGTATTATATTGCAGTTTGTTACATCTTAAACTTTGTTTTACTGCATATTTTTTTTATTTTTCTTGAAGTCAAAAGTTGTTGGCTAGGGTCTGTTAGGAAACATCCCTTTGCATTCATTGATTGAACAGGAATTAGATCTAGTGATTAAAACTTGGCACCTTTTTAGCTGTCAGTCCCTACTGTAAATTAGAGTTTGCAAGCCCCTCCCAGTGCTATTGCTACTGGATACTGATAGCGCAAACTGATAAGATACTCTCATTAGACTCTTAAAGCTTGAGTTAGCCTCTGTTTCATATAATTCCATTTCAAATTTTGCACAATGCAATATTCAGAGTGTTAATATGAAATGTATATTGTTCTTTTCTGTATTTTCCTTGTTTTAACCAAAAGTCAACTGTTTGCATTTTTAACTTTGTCTGGGACTTTAGTTTTGTAGTACCTCTCACAGTAGTGGGAGAATTCTGAGTTGCTGAAGGTTCTAAGCCTCATTTATTTAATTTCTGCTGTTTTTTACTCCAACTTCAAGGAAAAATAGCCTCCCAGGCTAAGGAGAACCAAAAGGCATTTTGCAATTATGTATGCATGCTTAAAGGGAATACCCAACAGTGTGTTGTACTAATAGTAACTGGAACTTCCTATACTGAACTGAGGGATATAGCAAATTTGATGAAAGATAAACTTAGGTCCAGTTTCACCCTCTATCAGCTCTAGTTTTCTCCCCAGAAATACCCTTTTCCATTTCTCCAGCAACTATCATTAAAAACAGGTCATCAGTGTACTCTCTAGAGCTAAAACCAATTCTTCAATTAATCCTGATAATATCTCAGGACACCTCCTAATCAGCTTGAAACATGATCTGTCAGACCCACAATCTCCAGACAGATGTCATTCCTAGGGAATGGTGGAATGCAACTGTCATCCCTCTACACAAAGGTGGACCATCGACACACCCAGGAAACTACAGTCTATTAGTTTGACTAGCCTTATATGCAAGGCCATGGAAAGAATTATTGTGGACCTGATAAACAAAGATAAAGAAAATCTTCAAATACTGGACGCATCCCAGTTCGGTCTCTTCACAGGAAGGTCATGCCTACTAAACTTAGTGGACTTCTATGAGGTCACTAGAGCCATGGATGAGGGAAGAATGGTACATACTGCCTACCTTGACCTGGCAAAGACATTTTACACAATTTCTTACTTAGATATTATAGACAAATCACAAATGTAGGCATAAATACATATGACATCCAATGGCTCACAGATAGGACACATGAACTTAGGGTGGAAAAATCACCTCCACCAAGAGGCCTGATACTAGTGGTGTTCCACAGGGTACAGCATTGCAACCTGTTCTGTTTGGAATATACTTCCCTGAAATCAATGCAAATGTAGAAAGCCTTTGGTTGACAAAATTTGCTGACGACTACAAGCTGGGTGCAGTCACTGAATCCCCCCAAACCATGGCCTAAGACTCAATGCAAAAAATGCATAATTACACCCTTTCAAAAGATGACTATCCCTGTAAATTACAACACTAATACTACTCTCCTAAGAGTAGACATAGTGGTAAGGGGCTTGGAAACTCAGGTTGACAATAACCTGAATTTTGATCACCATGTATCTATGGTAGAGAGAGAAAATCCTTCTACAGGGTGCAATTTATAACTAAGGACACAGCAACCAGGTCTAAGGAGATCATAGTCCCACTATACTCAGCCCTCATTAGACTGATAATTGAGTACAATGCACCATTCAGAATATACCGGACCAAGCATTTGCAACAGTTGGAGTTGCCACAGAGGTTCTTCATTAAAAGAATACAGGGCTTAAATAATATGTCCTGTGCAGACCTCCTCAAAGCCCTGTCTCTGTACTTGATCTCCAACAGACTACTGAGGGGCAATCTATGGTTAACCTACAAGTCATTTCTAATGCAGCCCTGATGGATCTGCTACACATTCACAAAACAAATAGCACTACAATTACCCAATCTAAGGATCTAATCCTTGTCTGTGACATTAGCAAAACATGCTGGAGGGACAGGTATCTGTCTCAGAGATTACCCCTTCTCTGAACCATACTCCCCATTCATGTGAAACAGAGCACTTCCTTAAGCCTATTCAACTGCAGTTTGGACCATTGGATTGGAAACTACACCTGGCTTGTCCACTGTGGCCCTTATGGATAGGGGCAATTTGTAGATGCTTAAAGTCACAGGCATTGAGGCAGAGCCAAGATGGCCAGGTAAATACAGCACTTTTTCTAAGTTCTGTAAAATTAATATAATAAACAGGAATTGGACTTATATATATATATATATATATATATATACTTAAATTTTATAAAATCTAGTTACTAATAGTCTAAACTTTAACTTTACAAACTTTGAAATTTTTATTCCAAACAATTCCTGTCAAATTATTTGAGACTAAACTTGAAGGAAAATGAACAGCTCCAAGTCTTCACAATTTGATGCTGCACTGAGGAAAGAACTACAGCTGGGGTCTTCCACTCTACATTCACTATCACTGAAGATAGATGACTTCCAACAAAAACTGGAGGAATTAAGTGAGAATAGATCTAAATAAACTGAAGTTTTGAGAGACCTTTTTTAACAACATCAAAATAAAATTATGGTCATGGAGACAGCCATAACCAACACAGATGGAAGATTAAAGGAAGATGAACTGCACACAGTCTTTCTGCTCAAACAAAATACATGGCTAATGAATAAAATTCATGATCTTGAAAATTGGAGAGAAGGTACAATATCCAAATTTTTGGAGTACCAGAGAAGGCAGAAGGTAAGAACATGATTTTATTTTTGAATAATTGGATTCCCAAAATTTTAGGCTTAAAAAGGGGGCTCTCATTTGGTATAGAAAGAGCTCATAGGGCAAAACTGGTAAGCCAGTGCCCACATCCTCCACAGCAATACCAAGATATATTGTTGTAAAATTAATTTCTTACCTTGCTAAAGAGCTAGTGTTAAAAACAGCTTGGAGGAAATTTAACAAAAACCCCATCAGATTTGACAATGCCTACTCTGCAAGAATTCTGGAAATGAGGAAGAAATCTTGGCCACTGTTAAACATCTGAAACAAAATAACACTAGAGCCCAAATATTGTATTTGGCAAAAATCAAAATGCACCTCTCTTCTGGTACAAGAATCTTTAACAACCTGGATGAAGCTATCTCCTTTATAACAAAAAAGTTATCTAACAACCATCCCAGAGGATATGAACTTGCCTTGTCTTCTTTAAAGAGAACATCTGAGAAAAAATGCATGGAATGAAGTCAAAAAGAAGAAATAAAAAAGCTGAGACTTCAGCCACAGCAAATTCATCTCTCAAAGATCAACTGGTAGATAAATAATCAAATCTTGTTTTTTTTTGTTAGTGATTAATGTTTCTTAATTCATGCTTACTGCACCATTATGGTAATTAATGCTTTTTAAATATCATTTAACAGACAAAGCAAATAGTTAACTTACATAATATTAAGGAATTGTTTTAAAAAAGTTTAATCTCATTGCATACTGAGATAATTTATAGCCAAAACGAAAAGAAAAACTGAGTTGATTTCTAGATAAGACACTCTTAGTAAATCTAATATGTGTAGCTGCTTCTTTAAGTGAGTTGGGGAGGGAGCCATGCTGCATACATGTATAAATCTTTATTAAAATACTAATCTAGCTTCTTTAACCAACTACACAATATAAAGTGTCACAATAACTTAATTACATTAGATACATTTTTTTCTTTTTTTTTTCTTCATTTATTTACCCTTAAATGCTCAATTTAATGTTGTATTAAATGTTAGAGTATAGACTGTATAAAACCAGGAAGCAGCCATGAGTAAACATGGCGTCATTTTTGATTAAAAAAAAATATATATATATATATATATATATATATATATATATATATATAAAGATTTTTGTATAAATTACATTTTTATTATAAAGGATTGTTTAGATTTGATGGCATTGTTGCTTTAACATTTGGAATGTTATGACATCACTTCCTGTTTTAATAGAGATTTTGGTGGAATATTTAAATTAGGAGGTTGTAGAGAAAGTTATCTGGTGAAGTTTTACCTAAAGAAAAGTGATCATAGATATTGATTTCTAAATAAGAGCTTTTTTGTTTTAGTAAGCTACTTTTTGGCATTGCGTTGTTGGTTTTATACAATTCTAAATAGCATTGTTTGTGGATGATATTCTCCTTACCTTACCTAAGTCAAATAAAGAATTATTAGAACTAGACACAATAATAAATAACTTTCAAAAAAAATTCAGGCCTCCACTTTAATAAGAAAAATCTAAACATATTATTCTTAATGACAAAGGGAAATCTCAACTAGTTAAAGAAAGCATCACTGGAGAACAAGTTAATACAATAAACTACTTAGGGATAGCCTTATGCAAAAACTTGGAAAAAACAAGAGAAACATATTATAAAAACATAATATCTCAGTTAAATACATATATAAGTAGCTGGAACAATATGTTTTTTTCATTTGAGGACAGACTGTAATTGTTAAAAATGACTTGCCTTCCATAAATTTTATATATTGTTCTGGCTGTAGACACCCATCCTGGGAATAATTGTATTAAACTCATAAATAAAACATTATTAAACTTCCTATGGTACACAAACAAAAATATGATTGTGTATGCACACCATATTAGATCTTGGGATGGTGGTGGGTTAAGGTTCCCTGACTTGGAAACCTATATCAAAGCATCATTACTTAAAAGTACATTCAATTGGATTGATCCAAATTACAACTCAAATTGGAAAGATCTCCATATAGCTATAATATAGAATGAAAATTCACTGTCATTTAAAATTCCTTTCAAACATCCCGCCAGTAAGTTCTGGTTTCTTCTTGGTCATACTGTTCAATATAATGTGACAAAACTCACAAGTCTAAACTATCTAAATAGCATTATTAACAACTGTAAAAAAATAATATACTCAAATGCAGATATCAAATCCTAGTTTGACCTAATAATCACCTTTAAAATCACAAAAATCGTCCCAGATGAGCTTCACATTAATATCTTTAATGAATCTGAAACTAAAAATTTTATTTGTTGGAAACAACGTATTAAAGATTTGGAAACTTTACAACTTCAGCAAATTATAAAAGACTATGGCCAGGATTCAATAAAGCCTACACTAAGTGTACACCGTTCTGAATGGACAAACAACACAGACATAACTCATACCTTCTCTCTCCCAATTTTAGTTTTCCTACTGACATTTTTGCAGCTTTAAATATTGACAGGGATTCATAAAGGGTACCACAAAGTGTAGACTACATGTACACTTAGTGTAATCTTTCTGAGTGACTAGAAAGCACAAAAAATTGATATTTTATTGAATACATATCATGTACACTTAGTGTAGGCTTTATTGAATCTGGACCTATAACTTATTACCACAAGACTGATTATTATTACAGAGTGTAATTGCTTATTCTCAAGACTTATGCAGAATTATTCAAAACTAGTCATATTTAGATCAACCTCCCTTAATCACAATCTTATCTGAAATATTATTTAATGACCAACAGTTTGACAAGCTAGTATCCAAATTATACAGCATTTTGTTAAATTACAGGTTCATTTTAAGAAATAAGCAGTGAAACACAATGACTAAAGCCGGCCTACCACATAGTCTCTCCCAGACAGGAAAACTTAAAATTCTCTCTTCAGTAAAACTTACTTCTTGGGGCCAATATTGGAGTGTATACATGCGTGAATGGGCGTTTGAAGGTTGTGCATGGGCGTACCTTCGTTGAAGGCTGTGAGTCAGGGCCAGCAACTCGGCAGCACATAAAAATCTACTGCCAATCATTAGCGGACCGGAGTTCCGCTGTGGTGACCCCTAACCGGGAAAAGCCAAAAGACACAACATTTACTTGGAAGGTTTTACACAGAACATTTTTAACTCCTGACAAAATTGCTAAATTCAAAAAATTGAACAACATGATTTGCTGGAGATGTCTAACATTATGTAATGCAGATTGTTTCCATATTTTCCATGACTGCTCTAAACTAAGGAATTTTTGCAGAGATACTGATGGTTTTCTTTCATTTTTATTTTCAGGTAACTTCACATTAACTAAAACTTTAATTTTTCTTAATGTTGATGAAACCTTTTCTTTGAATAAAATAAATTCACGCTTATTATAGACAATATTTGCAGTAGCCAGGAAATTTATTACAAGAAAATGGACCTCTACCACCTCTCCAACATTTGGTGAATTTCTCTCCATACTAGAAGAAACCATAAACAAGGAAGTCAGAACTAAAGAACTTAGAATACATTCAAGTTTTACTAACAACCCATGGGTGAGGTTTCAAACTTATTTGAGACTTTCTGAACTCATTTTAACACTGATTAATCATTATTTGTTTGCTTCACTGAAAGTTTTTTCTTAAAATATTTGTAATATTCAAACATTTTCAGGCCTCTGTAAATAATGTAAATAGTTGATTTAGTTTAATTGTTGTTAAAAGTTCTCTGTTCAGTATGATCAATGTATTAGACAGTGTTTATTCTCTTATTTTATCTTTAATAAAAATATTAGAAAAAAAGTCACAGACATACACTAATGCCATTCTAGCTCATGGGCATTGATAAGTGGGAAAACTGGGGCATGAATGGTTAGGTTAGAAAAGGCTCTAGGGCTGTTAGGATAGTAACTTGCTATGATCTATAATCCTATGATCCAACAGATAATGCCAATTAAGGAAGTATATACTAAAGGTGCTAATCCCACTGATTTGATGGACAAGAGCTGTTCACTTATCTTAGTTCATAATGTATTTCAGGAATGTAATATTATTCATAATCATAAATCTCAAGTGAAGAATAGGTATCCATTTGCCTTCTTCATGCATCCATTTCTTAAATTTCTTGTCTTTTAAGCTGAAGTGCAAAACATTACTGAAAGCTTCTATGTTAGCGTCAGTCCCTGTTTCAGATGACGAATTGTTCCATGCTTTTAACTACTCGTCAATCCAGACTTAAATTGGTTGTTAAAAATGAATGCATGCTTCAAGCTTATGAATCTCTCTATATAACATTTTCATTGACATTTTAATAAAACCAACAACATGGTCATTCATAAGTTCCCATTTTTATAAGCTTTTTCAAATTTCCATACATGTAGCGCATAAAAACTTTTTTTTTCATTTGTTAATTCCCAGCCTTCTTTTACTTCACTAGATGCAAACTTCTGTAAAGTGTTAAACCCTAGTGAGCTTGACATACAAGGATTAGGTATTACTATTTTCTGTATTTCAAAAAATACTATAAACTTTACTTTAGTTTTTTTATTAAGGGGGGTAAATTCTACAGCCAGAATGGTCTACAGCAAGGGAAAGCTTGTGACCAAATAACTTACAGAATATTTTGCACATAGTACATTCTGCCTCTTCCAAGATCTCACTTGAATAATGTAATGTTTTTTCATCCTGACATTGAACATGTAGAGCTAATCCATGTTTGCATGTCAGAGCGATAGTGTTTTAAGATACAAGAGTGTATTACTTGCTTACAGCAACCTTTCATGGTCTTTATTCTATTCTTTACTATCATTGTTTGTGGTGTTTCATGCAGTACACCCATTAGCAACCTCAAGTTTCTTAATATCAGGACTTCCCCCTAATATATACAACAGATATATTGCAGTCCTTTCTCTAACATTTGTTTGGTCTGTTTCACTAAGGTGCCATAGAATTTTGACTGCTATCCACTGTGTTAGTATGTTTTAAGAGTTGGGATTATAAAACATTCACTCATTCCTTTATCTACAACATTCCAACCTCTAATTTGCCATTTTCTCTTTGTATTGCAATATATGTCATGACAGAAATGTTCAAGATGGCCATTTCTCAAGATATTCCCTCCCCTAAAAGAAGATAAAAGGAGAAGAACAATCTTTGAAATTTGCTCTTTTTTCTGGGATTTTAGTCTTTTTTTTGGCATGTCGGCACTAGGCACTTCAAGTGCTGACATTTCACTTTGGAGCCCATTAACCCACTTTGACTTCAGTCTCAGCCAAGACAAGGCATAAAATGCATACAAGTGTAGTAGCTGAAATCTGATTATATTCACAGGAAATTTCAAACTGTTGTATTCACTTCTAAAAGGTCTATGTTCCAGAGAAAGTGGGCTAGGAATCAATTTATACTGAACAGGAAGTCTGGAAGTCTAGCATTAAATATAGATAATTAGTAGGAAATAAAGGGGTCTGGGGAAGACGCTTAGTTTTATGTTATTAGTTTAAAGTCATTTTTTCCCATTTTTCTATGATCAGCTGTAAAAGGTTCAGTAAAGATCAAATTTATCTGTATGCCATTGTCTAAGCAGTTATTACATTCTTGTAGGTCTTCAACATTCAGTGTTCCAAAAAAACTTTTCCCCTTTCCAAACATTAATACTGCTCTTAACTATTTTAATTTTTGTTTTTGTTTGTCTTATTTCAGTGGCGGCCTATTGCAGATTTTTTTCAGCTTTATATTAGAATACTATATGCTTTAAATTTTGATCAGTATTGACCAGTAAGTATTGTTCCTTGTTAATCCGTCACTCAGTATAAAGGAAATACCCAAACCAGTTTGAGTAAGTAGATAATGTAAGCTTTAAAAACTCCAAATGAACTCTTCCCTTAATATTTGGCATTGCACAGAATACAAATTAAGCATTTGTACTCTCAATTAATCTTACTTTTTAAACTAGTTACCTGATCTATACTTTTTCCAGATATTTAATGTCTTACCTGTTATGTGCACAGAAACCCACACCATACTCAAGTAGGCCTCACCAGGCTTGTATATAAAGACAACAGTACTGCCATAATCCTGCAAACTATTGTTTGAGATGGGTCTATGGTTAATCATCGAATATAAAAAACATTGAACAGCTAACTATCAAAATCAGTCCATCAAACGTTCACTTCAGAGAAATTGTGAGACAAGGAAAGTAGCTAGTTGCCCACCACTTCCCTGTCTCACACAACGCAGTTCTTTTATCGCTGTTATGATATTCACTACTTCAAATACAGATGGTATAGACTTTGATTCCCATTTTCTAGTAACTGGCTGCTGTTTGCAGACTCTAGGCAATTTAGATACTGTAGCCCATCTCAAAAAATAATTTCATTAGCTACACCCATTTGCTCACCAGATATTTCTGACAGAACACTCTGTAGGGAATTTTTAAAGTCTGCCAACTCATTATACTCCCAAAACATATGTTCCTAGTTACCTCTTTCTTCCCCATTACACCTCCAACATTTGCCATCTGTCTGAGGAAAAATTCTTTGGATCCTGTTTGGCATATAAAAATACCTATACAAATACTACCAAGCAAAAATCCTAAATCTTCTACACTTTGTTGCATATTTGGGAGCGATACATATGTCCTCCCATTATTTTCTTGTGAATTGCTTATTCAATTTTTCTTCCCAATTTCTTCTAACCTCCACTGATTGATTCCAGTAGTTATCATGCAGTATTTTATAAGACCTATTCATTATCCTTATTTAACATTGGCTTCTGTTCTAGATTCAGCTAAAATCTCTACCAGAGCAGGTACATAACTTAGGATTCCCCTAGCCCTTTCTCGTTACCTATACTCTGATATTAATCCCTGATAGGAAAGGCAATCTTTAGCCGGCAGTTCAAATGTCTTCTTGGTCTCTTCCCATTCTATAAATTTTCCTTCTATATTTATTTTCTCTCGGTGCCTTGGATTATTTCCAATTATCTCCAGTAAATTCCACCCCCCTCTTGCCTATTCTCTGTACTCCTAACTGCAGTCATCTCTGTCAGCAGAATCTCATTTTTTCCATTTTCATATTGGTCTAGTTCTTAGACTACTTTCTGCTACTTTATGAATGTAATACACTATATGGTTGTTGTTATTCTCCTTAAGGATCTGCATCCAAAATCCTACTCAGTCTTTATTTCTTGTACTTTCCCCCTTGCTTTATCATCATTCATTTTCACTTTGAATTGCCTCTTTCTGTTTGTGTTAACTATCTAGCTCTAAAACATCCCCTCAAATCAAATAATCCTAAGCCATCTTGTTCTCCTTGCCTTCTTCCCCTCCCAGATAAAATCCTTTAAATATTAATTAATTACTATCCATAACTTCTCATCTGGTTGATAAAAATATGCCTGACATATGTGTAAAACTAAAGTGACTAAAAACATTTCACTGCATGTTATCTTGCTATCCATATATCCATAAACAACAGCTTGCAACTTCTCAGTTTTTGTTTTATCTTTTGTTTAGTCTCTCCCCACATATCCTTAGCTGCCATACCATAATCCTTTCTAACCCACAGCTTGTAGATACTTCATTTTATTGTTACCCTATAAATATGGGTATTACGGAACCAATTATTATATGGGTACATTGTTTACAGCTATAGTCTTTGTTTTATCTTCACTGATTTTTATATCCCAGAAAGACCTGAAACTATCTCAGAATATTCCACAATACTAAGATGTTCTTTTCTGGTTTTATCAGGTACAAAATAATATCATCTTCCAATAAAGACAACTTTCTTGATTACCATACCAATTATATCATTGAATTTCTAAGTCCCTTATTTTATTTGCCAATTGCTCTAAATATAATGCATATAACAAAGGGAAAAGAGGACACCCCTGCCTTATTCTTCTGTTCAGACACAAATTATCAGAGAAAAACCCTCCCACTTTATTTTTTGCCTCCAATCCCTCATCTATCCTCCTAATTAACTTTATTATTGTATCAGGGAATGCAAATGCTTCCATTGCCCTAATCATAACATCCCAGCTTACTCTGTCAAATGCGTTCTCTGTATCAAGATCCACCAACAACAGCAGTACTTTCGTACTTTGCTTACATCCGCCTTCCCTCTGGATCATCATTGTTCTATTAATGTTGTCAAATGCTTGCCTCGCTTCCACAAAGCCACATTGATCCATATCTATCAATTTTGGCAAAGCTTTTACCATTCTTTTAGCTATTAAAAGACATAAAATAACTTTATAATCATGGTCTAAAATTGAAATGAGCCTATATGAAGCTGGGTCTGATGGGTCTTTACTGTCTTTAGGTATTACAGCCACCGAGTTTTCTTGCAGTATGTTTTTTTTAACACACCTTACTCAGGTAATTTTACATTTATACAAAAGTAATCAAACTGCATTAAAAAATTAACATTAATAAACATTATACTTCACATATATTGGTATATATCATATAACCTAAGCAACATTACATAAATTATTAAACCATCACTTATGACATAAGCAATCATGCATTTATATAAATGAAAACAAATCACATTGGCACAATTCTAATTGCAAGCATTTTACATCACAAACCATACTGACACATTCTCATTTACAAACATTATACATCACTTATAATCTACCCAATCATTTTCAAACATTAGATAGCTCATTTAAGTCCTGCCTTCTCTTAAATCTCATTCCTCCCCTGTATGTATTGTTCCCACAATTCCCATTTTTTGCCTATGTAGTTTGCTCCTACCTTTTTCTAAAGATTTCAATTCCAGTTGTTTTATCTCTGTTAAGCTTTCTTCCAGAATCTTGGTACTTCTCCTCCTTTCAAAATACTGTTAAACAAAATCTTCCAGGTCTTTATCACTTTCTTCCCTCCTAGCTTCCAAACTTCCACAGGAACACCATCTATTCCTGAAGACTTTCCTGCAAATTGATCACACATTACTACTTTTATCTCATCTCCTCCTGTTTTAACTGCTTATAGCTGAGAATAATCTACCTCTAACCTTGGCATACTTAAGTCTTCCATAAATATTTCCATTTGGACCTTTTTCTTAATTTCCACATTTCTATGCTTTATTCAAATGTTCTTAAATTTCTGAAATATCTCTAGTACCTCTATAGGATTTCTGGTTATTTTTCTGTTATAGGCTCTCTAAGTTTGGCAAATACCCTTTCTACTTTCTGTTGCCTAAGTCATTGTGCTAAAAGTTATTGTGCTCTGGAGTTATCAAAACACAGTAGCTTAACACCAGTCTTTCTAAACAAATGAATATTTTCCAGATACTCCTTTATTTTCTCTTTAGCACTCTGCAGCTGTGCCTCTTCATGTTCTGTGAGATTTCTCTTATTCTCCAATACTTTAACTCTTGTCAGCCCCTCACGATAATTCATGAGACTTCTTAACCATATCTCTTACTTTTATTTCTACCCTATTTTAATCTCCACTTTCATTTTATCCCAGTCACTAACTATAATGTCTGAAGAAATTTATATCTTCCCTGACAACTCTTGAAAAATTTCCTATGCCCATTCCTTAAATTCCTCTCTTTTTAACAGGTAGGTCGGAAAGCACCAGTGTCTCAGTGTTCATTACCTTGCATTTTTACCTTCATAGGTTCATAGGTATGTACTAGGCCAACGGTCCTGGAGCCTTTACAAGCCTAGCCAATAGAAGTGTCCTGGCATCATGCAACCATTAATTCCCAGTGCCTCTATCAAGTAGAGCCAGTGGAGTGATCCCAGGGGATGAACTTTCTATTTCTCATCCACTCATCAAGGTTTCTCTTGAAAAGGCCCAGTGAGGTGCTCTGCTTGACATGTATGGGAAATCTATTCCAGAGCATGGGAAGTCTCTGGGTTATGAACCTGTCCCTCCAGCATGTTCAATTGATTGTGGTAATGAGGTTGAGGTCCCTGGAGCATGTGGTATGGAGGGATTGGGATTTCTTTAGGTGTAACATTTCTAACAGGACTGGGTCAGACATGGCTTTGTAAGTCAAGCAGAGATCACCTCTTAATAGACAATATGAGACAGAGAAAAGCTGGAGTTTGTTTAGTCTGTCCATGTAGGGCATGTGTTTAAGGCCTAGGAGCCTCTTTGTGAGGTACTTTTGTGGCCTTTCCAGATGTTGCAGGTGTTTAGTAAAGTACATGCAAAATGGGGCATTATACTCAATGATTGGTCTCATGAAGGAAGAGTAGAGAGAGATGATGACCTCTTTCTTCCTGGATGCAAAACCCTTGGTAATGAGATGTGCCACATAAAAGGACTTTCTGACTGCAGTGGCAATGTGGTGGTCAAAGGAAAGGTTGCTGTCAACCTGTGTCCCCAGATCTCTTATAACGCCTTCAGTGTTCAGTGGGCTCCCATCAATGTGGTAATTACTGGGAAATGAGTTTTTCCCAAAGGGAATGACAATGCATTTTTGGCATTAAGCTTAAGGCCATGGTTTCAACACCAGTCATTGGTCTCAGTGAGCCCTTTCTGTAGGATGTCTACATCACTTGGGGAGTTAATAATGGCTCCCAGCTTGCAATCATCGGTGAACTTGGTCAGCCAGAGTCCCTCTGTGTTGATCTGGACTTCTGAGAAGTAGATCCCAAACAGGAGAGGAACCAGGACCGTTCCCTGTGGGACTCCACTCGTGACTGGTCGGCAGTCTGACTTGGAGTCTGCTACTTTCACACTGTGTGTTCTATCTGTGAGCCAATTTGCAACCTTCCTAGTGATATAGAGGTTGATGCCTAGTTCAGTGAGTCTATCAATAATTCCTGAGTGGGGAATGGTGTCAAAGGCCTTGGCCAGATCGAGGTAGGCTGTATGAACTGCCTTGCCCTCATCCACAGCTCTGGTGACTGACTCAAAAAAGTCAACCAGGTTGAGCAGGCATGATCTACCCTTCACAAAACCAAATTGCGTAGGATCCAGAATTTGGAGAGTCCCTATATCCTTGTTAATTAGGTCCATGATGATGTGCTTCATAACCTTAAATATTAGACTCGTCAGGCTAATAGGGTGATAATTCCCAGGGTCTGTAGTCGCTCCTCCTTTATGGAGTGATGACTGTAGCAGTGCACCATTCTGTAAGGACAATCCTGAGGTGAGGCTGTGATTGAACAGAGCACACAGGTGTGGTGCCAGTTCACTTTGTAGTTCATGTAGAACACAACCAGGGATATTGTTGGATCCCATGGAAGCTGTATTCTTGACCTTGGGCAATGCAGCTTTAACCTGTGCTTCAGTAATGCTGGGTGCCTGGCATTCTTCCGGTATTGTGATTGGCCCTTTGGGGGGTAAAGTTGGCACTGAATCTGTCAGCCAGTATGTTGGCAATATCTGTTGGCTCAGTATAGGAGGTACCATTGTGCAGTAACTCAGAGCCAATCTAGGTATTGCTGTGGAGAATCTTGCTATAACTGTAGAAGGCTTTGTGGTTGTTTTATGTGTCTGCCACAATTCTGCCTTCATAGCTAGCTTTAGAGGTTTTGATGAGGGATCTCAACTTTTTGTTGAGGCTAAAAGGGGAGTTTTCCAGTCTTGGGACTTCATCTTTTTCTGCAACAGTTTCTTCCTTCTGTTGTAGAGTTTGTTAATGGCAGGGAACCACCAGATTGGCTTCCTTTTTTTGGAGGAGAGCATCTTGGTTCTGTCAGGTATGGCTAGTTCCATGTATTTATGTACGTGTTCATACAGTGCATTGGTGTATGATCTGCACCTATTTTCCATTTCCATTGGTGCTGTGAAGTTAGCCACCTCTGTTTTTAGGAGCCCAAAGTCAGCTTTAGAGAAGTTTTTCATGGTGGTTACCTTTTCTGGTGGTGTGGGTGAGATGTGGATTTCCATGGTAATTAGTTTGAGGTCATATCTAACCAGGGAGGAATTGACTATTGGTGTTGAGCAATGGTTGCCCATGTTAGTAATAACCAGGTCAAGGATGTTGCTTCCTCTAGTGGGAAAAGGATGAGCTGGTCCAGTGCATTGAAATTGATGAATTCTAGGAAGCGTTGGGCAAGTGTATTGGTGCATGAGTCATTTTCCCAGTTGATGGAGGGGTAGTTGAAGTCACCCAGTATGAGTGTGTGTTGGGTTGGACCCTGATAGTTTCCAGGGTGCTTAGGAACATGGAATGAGAGTCCTGAGACATTGTTGGGGACCTATAGCAGGCTACGACCTGAATCACCATCATACCCACTGTTAGTTGTACCTGAAATATCTCTGATGCATTATGCTGGGCTGCTAGTCTGGAAGTGTGCATATCCTTTATGAATATGGAAACACCACCACCTTTGGAGCTTCGGTCCATTTTCTGGGGCCAGAAGGTATGGAATGAGTTATAGCCTGGTAGCACAGGGGTGCTTTCTGCTGCTTTAAACCAGGTCTCCATTACAGCACAAATGTCAATGTTTTCTATTTTGAAGAGTGCTTTGAGCGAGTGCATCTTGAGATTTAGACTTCTAGCATTGAGCAACATGACCCTCAAATTGCATTCATTATAGCTGTTACGGGGGTAATTTAGTCTTTGGAACACCACCTAAAAAAAGCACTATAGGGGTGGCAAGAGCCTTAGCCAGTATCCAGAAACCTAGGTGTGACAGATGCAGGCCATCTCTGACAAAGCATCAAGGTCTGTCAATCATGTCATCCCAAGAAGACAGATACTGGATCCCCTTAGAATGACACCAGAAAGTTAACCAATTGTTGAAGTCAATCATGCTATTGGCACATGATCTGAAATAGTTAGTGGATGCATGTCAGAACTTTTAATTAAATGCATTCCTGTGAAATATAATTTCTGTCTAGTCAAGCCCAGATATTGTACCTTGGGGAATAATATGTAAATTCTCTCAGTGTTCCTACTACTGAATTGATGTCTTCCATACCACAATTATCATACATTTCATCAGAAATCAACCCTCTTTTGTTATATTTTCCCTTCTAGGTCCCCAGATATATCATCACTGTCACTAATCAAGTTAAAGTCCCCACCTATAAGTAATATTCCTCGCTGAAAGGCCATGGAATGTATCATCTTGTAGCTTATAAACAAAGACATAGGTAACCTCCAAACCCTGGACCCCACTCAGTTTGGGTTTGTAAAAGGTAGATCATGTCTACTAAACCTGATTGACTTCTTTGAAGCAGTCACTAGAGCCATAGACGAGGGCAAGGTAGTGCACACAGCCTATCTTGACCTCGCCAAGGCTTTTGATACCATCCCCCACTCTGGAATTATAGATAAACTCACTAAACTGGGCATAAATCCCTATGTCACAAGATGGGTGGCCAACTGGCTCACTGCCAGAACCCACACAGTAAAAGTAGCCAACTCCAAGTCCAACTTCAGACCAGTGATGAGTGGAGTACCACAGAGTTCGGTCCTGGGTCCTCTACTGTTCATCATCAACTTCTCTGAAGTGCAGGCCAACACAGAAGGTCTTTGGCTAACAAAGATTGCAGATGACTGCAAACTGGGAGCCATAATAGAATCACCTAATGATGTAGATATTCTACAAAAGGGCCTCACAGAGACAGATGTTTGGTGTCAAAGTCATGGCCTCAAGCTCAATGCCATCCCCTTTGGCAAAAACTCTGTACCCATGAACTACCACATAGGCGTTAGCTCACTAAACACTGAAAGTGTAATAAGAGACCTCAGGACACAGGTGGACAGTAGTCTCTCCATTGATAACCATATCACCACAGTAGTCAGGAAATCCTTCTATGTGGCACACCTCATCACAAAAGGGTTCTCCTCTAGAAACAATTAGGTCATTGTTCCTCTCTACTCATCCCTCATCAGACCCATTATAGAGTACAATGCCCCATTTGGCAGGTATCTCACAAGACACCTACAAAAATTGGAAAGGCCACAGAAATACCTCACTAAGAGGATTACCAGCCTCAAACAGATGCCATACGCAGACCATCTCAAAAAACTCCAGCTCTACTCCATCACATATCACCTACTCAGAGGCGATCTCTGCCTAACATACAAAGCTATGTCAAACCCAGAGCTGTTGGACATGCTACACTTAAAGAAATTCCAATCTTTCCAAACCACATGCTCTAGGGACCCACAATAAACAGAACATGCTGGAGGGATAGATTCCTGTCCCAGAGACTTCCCATACTCTGGAACAAATTACCTATTCATATCAAGCAAAGCTACCCATTGGCCCTCTTTAAGAAAAAGACTGGATGGGAAACAGAAAATTCACCCCGGGGATCACTTCTGTGGCACTGCTTGACAGGAGCACAGGAAAATAATTTTCTTGGGTGGCAAAAGGCAGGGAACCTTTTTGGCTAGGCTTATATAGGCCCCAGGGCCGATAGCCTAGTACCTACCTATGAACCTATGAAAGGTGATCATTTCTCCCAATGTTTTATTAAGCTTCATAATATTAGTTTCAAGTGGAATAAAAATACATGTCAGCATATTCCTCCTCCATTGCTAGTAGTCCCTTACTACCACAAATTTAACATTTTTCTCTTCTATCACTACTGGAGCTCCCTATAAATTAGTATAAGTACTCCTCTTTTCCTTTGTCCTTTATATTCTGCTGAATATCCATCTGAAAATCCTTTCTTTATCAAATCCACATGCTCATTTGATTTCCAAATGAATCTCCTGTAGCACTGCTATTTGCATTCTAAATTTCTGAATATTATTCAGTACTCTTTTTGTCTATACCTGTGAGGCCATTCACACTCCAAAGCAATATGGATAGTTTAGCCATTATGACAAGAAGTCATTATTCCTACCTATTAAATGTGACAGCTCTTTTAAATGTCTATTTCCAGCTTTTGTGTTAACTGCACCCACTAATGTTTGGCAGGTTCATCCTTTATACAGTTGTTTCTTGTCATTTCCATTTGATTCTATCTCACACTTTATAATTCTTCTTGTTTTAAAGAAAACAAACAGACAAAAAAACACCACCAGAACAACACACTATCCTATTAACTTAAAACGAAGTCATAAAACTATGTGCATCTTCAAATAATGAAGTTTAATCATCCTGAAAGATACAATTGCCCCAAATATACAGCTGCACTCCCAGGCATTATATAATCTAAAATTAAGGTTATCCATGCTAAAGTACATGTTATAGCCTGTGCTTCTACTTATACTACTTGCTGTCTGTTCTTGTCTTATCTTTATTCCCCTCCTAGATGTGAAAAATACCTTGTATGTTTTCAGAAAGCATTAACTTTTAGCCTTAAGAAAAAGTGCATTGGCTCACTTTAAATAAAATGTTACATTAAACTGAATGTACTTGTTTATCTTCTATAGCTACTTTATTAAATTTATATTCTGTATTTATCTGTATTTTATTTAGTTCTGTTTAATTGGAGCTTTTCTCCCCAGGCCTCCACTGAAACAGAACATGTGTCCAGTCAGACTTTTCCAGTAAACAAATATAAAATAAATAAATAAAATAAAAAATCTACTTCTAGTAAATGCATTGAAGAGTTTGGGCACTAGAAAAGCTAATATCTCTTATTCACTTCCACTGAATTCAAACTTTTTTTTTACTAAGCTACTTGCTCTTGTACCTTTTATTTTTACATTTCTCTCAGCAAACAATGCCCAGACCTCTCAATTTATTGCCTTCACCTGTAGTCAGCTTATTTCCATGGAAACATAAGAACAGAATGAACAGCTGCCCTCAGCTGCAGACTTATCAACTCACACTGAACATTTATTTGCTAAAAGAAAAATATTCATTGCATTCACAATAGTCTCTTATTTTTAATACCACTTGCTTATGCACAAAAACTTGATATTAGATTAAGCCAGGGGCATTAATCCAAACATTCACCTATGCAAAAGTAAAAGAAAACATCTTGACTCTACATATATTACAATCAGTGTACCTTTACACCCCACCACAACAGTCCAAGATTACAGCCTATTGACTTAAACACGCTTTTGAACAGCCTTTCTCCTGTTTTTACACTGCAATGCCTATATTTCTTAAAACTAAAAAAAACAAAAAAGGTATTTGTTTATTTTAGTAGCTTTATTACATACAACTGAAATTGCTTTGCTCTCTCTCTATATATATATATATATATATATATGTATGGGTCATTGTCTGAACATCGAAAGTACATTTAAACGAAATGTACTTGAGCGAATTCACTTTAGCGAAAGTGCATTTTATCGAAAATGCACTTTTGCAAAAAAAAAAAGGGGGGGGGACAACATGCAGTTTGCATGAAGATTTAGTTGTACATCAACATGTAGTGTTGATTGTACAACTAAGCAAATTGTTGCTTAGATCGTGGTACAGTGGGGATAAGCAAATATTCCCTTTTCCCCACTGTAGTGTGATCTCAGAGTGAGAATATTAAAGTAGAAGTGGTGTGGGGGCACAGCCTCCCACATGGGAGGTGCAAGTGGGCTTGCCCCTGCATAAATGTGAGTAGTGTTTTATTTGTGTAGGTTTTTTGGGGGGTTTCTTTTCACAAAAGTGCATTTTCGATTTTAAAATGCACTTTTGCAAAAGTGAGTTTGTTCATGTACATTTCACTGAAACATACTTTCAATGTTACAGCATAGATCCATATATATATATATATATATATATATATATATATATATATATATATATACTATTTACATCATGAAATGTTTTATGAAAATATCGTTAAGAACAAAAATTGTTTTACTTACAATTGCTTTTTCTTTTTTTTGTCTTTCCTTTTAGTGTCCTTCCAACCATGAAATGGAGTATATGCCTTTCAATCCCCCCACAAGTTTAATAAATGTTGGTAAAAGTCCAATCTTCCTCAGGCACTTTTTCTTGTAAAGCCATATTTCACAAATGTGATTGACGCTTTATAGTTTCACATTTATTCACTCATTTCAGTGTTGCTGGTCTTCTTCCTGTTCATCTCTATCTCCCAACCCCGGACTCCATTTCAAGTCCAAGGTACTCCCGAGTCTTCTAGTCAACACTTGTGCTTTTTTTCTGTCTCTCTCAAGCATTTTCCTTTGGAACACTTGGAAATGTTTCACTGGCAAAATCAATCTATGAGCTTTATTATCAGAAGAATGAGAAGCAGAATCCCATTATGTTTGATGGCTCACTTTTTGTTGGGCAAACTCTTGTATTTCATCCTTAGCCTGATCTACTTCAAAAAATTACTTTAATCATTCAGGAAAAATATTCTGAAGGCATATGGATGCAGTAGCTTGAATCTTACACCTTCCTCTCAACATTCCCTGATTGTTGGAATAAATTTGCTTCTGTTCTACCTGGTGTACAGTGAATAATTATTTTCCACAAACACTCTACCAAGCCCAATTTTAATACTTTTGCCACAGCTCTGTCATAATCAACTCTTTCTGCTGGTATAATTGCATCTTTACTAATACAGGTCTTGGCTGCATTCTCATGACTAGATTTGGAGCATACACATGATGTTCTCTTTCAATTAACCAATCACGCTTTGGAATAACAGTCCAATTACTTACCTGTGCTTTCATAAAATTAATACAGTCTGTTCTTTTCAATTTCTCTGGTACAGCAGAAAATTTCAGGTTTTCTCTATGTGCTTTCTCTACTAACTCTACCATTTTTGAAACAGCTGCTCTTCAGCAGTTTCATACTCAGCCAGCCCTTTCTTCATTTTGCCCTCTTATTTTTTCATCAGTTCATCTAAACATCTGTGTAAAGTTTCTTCTATTTTTCCAACCTTTTGTTACTTGAGTTGTTATAGTCTTTCAGAGTTTCATTTATTTTAATCATCTCTGTGCACATTTGATTTATTTTGATTTATTTTTCCTCTAAATTACTGAGAGACATATCTTGCACCAAAGTTGCATCTTGAGCTGCTTTTAGCTGAACGGCTCCAGGATTCAGACTAATCAGTATTTTCTCTTCACGTTTTCTAGCTGATTTTTTTTCAGGCTCTCTAAAAGTCTTCTTTGCTGGCATCCAGGTAGTGTACTTACTAGCCAGTAACTGAATTTTACTAAAATTAGCAGAATTACTGGCCCTTATCTATCATTTTTTTTTCATACCACTAGACCTGAAAGTTGTAATCAATGCATTATTATAGCTAAGACCGTGACCCTCATAAGGAATTTTAACTATCACAACCCAATGTGAATGCTGAAACAAACTGTTTGCAACAAAATGATGTTTATCTTAATTACCATAATGTAGCTAATGATGTCTTTCCTTACAGCTATAAGGTTTGTTTGCACTCCTGTTTTCTTGATGCTCTACTGTATATTTGGGATTTTTTGTACATACTATTTTGGCTAATCATGTGACATTTGGATGTATTTTTATATATACTTTTTTTTGGATAATCATGTGCCTCTTCTGTTTGTCTGTTGCTTCCATACTTGGGTTATGGCTGAAAATAGTAGCTTGACCAGTTTATTTTCCTGGTTAACAAAGATAAATAAAATTAATAAATAGTTATTAATAATATGTTTTTAAGCCTTGTTGATATCCATTTCTAAAAACAAGATAATGATTCAGTCAATCAGATTTTTGGAAAGCAGGAAGTTTACCCATGTCACTGGATAATTTTTTTTTTTTTTTTAGGGAACTGGGTATATAACAGTATCCTGGAATTATGAACTGTGAATCAACACCTGAGGCCTTAAAGCCTCAGTGTCACTTCAATGATAAGAACTAAAAGATAATTAGCAGAGAGCACAGGTGAGATAAGAAAAGCCATCCTCATGGTGATTTAGTTCTTTTGAATTTTGTGTGGTTGGACATGTCACTGAATAATTCAGTGGCAGATTATGGTAGGGTTGGTATGAGGAGCCGTCCAGGACCCTTGGACCTAGGGGATGCATGGTCAGCCAAAATTTGTTTTTTAAACTTTTATGTTCTGCATTGCTTACACATGTTAGTTAGCTTACATGCTGAACATAACATATGTTACAGACACTTATTCATTTTTAGTTTAAAAAAAGCATTAAATGAAAGTTTGCAAGTGTTTACATCTGTATAGTCCTAGTGCCTTCTGTCTACACATGCACAGCATAGGCTGGTAATGCTACTAAACTCAGGGCATTGTTTTTATTTATTTTTTCTTTAAGTGCAAAAGTGCATTTTTACTTAAAAATAAATAAACAGCCCATGGTGATCCTGTGAAAAGAGCAACAACTTTCTGATTTTCAAATCATGGGAAAGTAATGAAGTAATGATGAAGAATGGAAAGGCTGTTGGTCCAGATGACATACCTGTGGAAGCTTGGAGGCATTTAGGAGAAATGGCAGCAGAATTTTTAACCAGATTATTTAATGAAATCTAGCAAAGTGAGAGGATGTCTGAGGAGTGGAGAAAAAGTGTTTTGGTACCAATTTTTAAAAATAAGGGTGATGTGCAGAGCTGTAGTAACTACAGAGGGATAAAATTGATCAGTCACAGCATGAAATTATGGGAAAGAGTAGTAGAAGCTAGGTTAAGAAGGGAGGTGATGATTAGTGATCAGCAGTATGGTTTCATGCCAGGAAAGAGCACTACAGATGCAATTTTTGCTCTGAGAGTGTTGATGGAGAAGTACAGAGAAGATCAAAAGGAGTTGCATTGTGTCTTTGTGGACTTAGAGAAAGCATATGACAGGGTGCCTAGAGAGGAGTTATGGTATTGCACGAGGAAGCCGGGAGTGGCAGAGAAGTATGTAAGAGTGGTACAGGATATGTACAAGGGTAGTGTGACAGCGGTGAGATCTGCAGTGGGAGTGACAGATGCATTTAAGGTGGAGGTGGGATTACATCATGGATCATCTCTGAGCCCTTTCTTATTTGCAGTGGTGATGGACAGGTTTACAGATGAGATCAGACAGGAGTCCCCATGGACTATGATGTTTGCAGATGATATTGTGAGATGTAGTGAAAGTAAGGAACAGGTTGACGAGACCCTAGAGAGGTGGAGATATGCTCTAGAAAGGAGAGGAATGAAGGTCAGCAGGACTAAGACAGAACATATGTGTGTGAATGAGAGGCAGGATAGAGGAATGGTGAGGGTGCAGGCAGTAGAGTTGGCAAGGGTGGATGAGTTTAAATACTTGAGATCAACAGTTCAGAGTAATGGTGAGTGTGGAAGAGAGGTGAAGAAGAGAGTACAGGCAGGGTGGAGTGGGTGGAGAAGAGTGTTAGGAGTGATTTGTGATAGACGAGTACCAGTAAGAGTGAAAGGGAAGGTCTACAAGAGGGTAGTGAGACCAGCTATGTTATATGGGTTGGAGACAGTGGCATTGACAAAAAAGACAGGAGTCAGAGCTGGATGTGGCAGAGTTAAAGATGTTAAGATTTGCACTGGGTGTGATGAGGGTAGACAGGATTAGGAAAAAGTATATTAGCGGGTCAGCCCAGGATGGATGGTTTGGAGACAAAGCCAGAGAGGCGAGATTGCGAGATTGCGAGATTGGGGGGAAAGGGGAAGAGGGAGATTCAGGTATTAGATACCCTCACCCATGTTGATATAGGCCAAGAACAAAGTATAGATCTTCTATTTGAGACTAATTATGATGTAGGAAGTGGTTTGAATATTAGTCCTAACTCTAATTCTAATTCTAATATTGACTTAGTTGTTGATAATGATTTAAATTATGATGTTGACAAAAATAACACTAATAATATGATAGGGGACAATAATATTTTCAGAGAAAATGTCAAAAATAGTTTTGAAGGATTTTCTATATATAATTTTAGTAATTATACCCTTGACAAAAAACATTTCAGTTTATTAAGTAAAGGATTAAAATATATTCCATCTAAAAAAGGAGATACAGCTAGTACTATTATAGATATGAAACTTTTTTTAAGGAAAATTAATTTAACTATTTTGGCTTCTAGAGCTGGATTTAACAAAGAGAACAGAGAAAATAAAGAAATTAAGGAATTGAACAGGAAATCAATATACAATCCCCCTCTTTTACCACAAATCAAGAATTTAGAGATGGTAATGGAAAAAGAAATAAGAAAGAAATGTACTAAGAAAGGAATTTATTTTTATCAGAATCTATCAAAGGAAGAGATCGAATTATTACAAGAAATTATAGAGGATAAAACAGTGAGAATCATGAAACCTGATAAAGGGGGTGGGATAGTAATAATGGATAAAATTCTATATGAAGCAAAAATGTGTACCATCTTAAATAATGAAGATAATTATTGTGTAGCTTCAAAACAAGAGGTTGAGATGGCACACAAGAAAATTGAATTATTAATTCATGATTTACACTTAGAAAAAGTTATTGATATTAAAACTGTTAACTACTTAAAAGTGAAAAAACCAAGGGTGGCCACTATCTTCGGCATACCCAAAATACATAAAAATCAGGAAAACCCCCCATTAAGACCCATAGTGTCAGCAGCAGGAGCAATGACAGTTCCATTAGCTAAATACGTTGATACAAAAGCAAAGCATATATGGGTAAATAATAGTATTATTCTAAAAGATTCTTGGGATTTTCTAAGAGAAATAACACCTAAAGTATTTAGGGAAGAAATTACCTTCATAACTATAGATATAGTTGATTTGTTCTCTTGCATTCCACATAATGAAGGAATGAAATTATTTGAAGAAAGTATTTTCTTAGATAATGTTATGACTCAAGAAGAAAAAATAGCTACTGTCAGCTTTATGGATGTGATTTTGAAAAATAACTACCTAATCTTTAATGGTGAATATTATAAACAAAAATCCGGAGTTTCAATGGGAGCGGCATGCGCCCCCACATATGCGAATTTAGTACTATCCAGATGGGAAGAAAAATATATCATAAATTCCAAATATAAAGATAAATGGATATTATATCTTAGATATTTGGATGATATGGTTATGTTCTGGATAGGGGTAAAAATGACTTCCTAGAATTCATGGATTATTTAAATACTACCACAAGCTTTTTGAAATTTACGTATACTACAAATAAGAAAATGTTAAACTACTTAGATGTAGAGATTTACAAATACAAAAGTAGTTTTGAAACCAAAGTATACAGGAAATCAACTTATGTTAATTCTTTTTTACACTTTGAAAGTGCACACCCCTTCCACAGTAAGAAAAATATTTTAAAAGGACAATTTGTGAGGGGGTCTAGGATGACGAGTAGACAAGAGGATTTTTATGAAGAATGTGATAGACTAGAAAATATGTTTATGGAAAAAGGTTATCCTATTGAATTTATAAAAAACATAAGGAAAGAAGTTGAGCTAGGTAGAAGTGGAAGATTTCACCCTATCAAGGGTATAGAACGAAATACCACTAATGGTTTAGGAAATAAAAGAACAGAAAATATAGGAAAAACAGATAATGAAGGCGAAAGTTATCAAAGAAGATTAATATTAGAATACAATTCCTTCAATAAGAAAATAGGCGGAATAATTAATAGAGAATGGAAAACATTCCTAACTTACACTGACATTGAGGAAGTCAGAAAGATAGTACCTAAAATTGTTTATAAAAATCCACCTAATATTAGGAATATGTTAGAAAGAATAGGGAAGACAAAGAGAATAAAATCTGGTGAAACAGTAGGAACGTTTAAGTGTGGTAGATGCCCCCAGTGCATCTTTATAATAAATAAGGATGAAATATACTTGGAGAGTAGAAACAAATTAATAAAAAGTTTCAGTCACTATAATTGTGAAACTCAGAGAATAGTATATTTAGCGACCTGCCAAAAATGTCAATCTTTCTATATTGGAAAGACAGAAAGACCACTAAAAAAGAGGGTCTACGAACACACTTATGACATTAAAAAAGAAAGAGAAACAAATGCACTTTACAAACACACCAAAAATTGTTTAGGTGCAACCTACTTGTTTTTTGTATTAGAACAAATTCAAATGGATCCCAGGGGAGGCCCATGGGAGGATACATTAGAAAGTAGGGAGTTATGGTGGCAGGTACATTTAGATGCTACTAAAAGCCCTGGATTAAATGATTATATATCCATAGGAGCTATACTGAGACTAAAAGCAAATAAAATTTAAACCAATATATCCTAGGTTTTAACACTAGAGGGCAGTAGACTACAGAATCATTAAGTAAATGGAATGTTATTTGTCATTTTTATTTCTTTTTTCTTTTTTCTTTCTACAAAGAAGTTTTTAATAAAGATTCATGGAATCCTATTAGGTAGTTTTATAATGTCCCTTCACTTCAATAACACCCATTCACAAGTCATACACAATGTTCTATGTTTTATATTATATTATACACAAAATTTATACTGCATGCACTTTATATTTATCATGATTATTTATATATTTATATATTTATATATTTATACACACTTAGCTAATTTTTAAATATCCAAGTATTGATTATATAATACATATGTATTATTAATTACATTTGCACATTAAGATAGGTAATTAAGAAGTTTATAAAACTAAACATGTTTTAGATGTTTTTAGATGTTTTTAATGTTTTTATATATGGTATGTTTATTGTATGTTTTTAATCAGTATATGAATACATTCAAGAGTAGAAAAGTTTAATATGAAAGCCTAATGTCAAGTATCTCCTATTAAGTATATCATATAAAACACACATAAGGATGTACGTTTTTGGAACGGAGATCTGTGAACATCTAGGAGATCTTGAATAATGAATGTAATACTCATGAATATCCATGAGAAAGTGAAGCCGATAGGGCATTTTAAAATGTGGAAATCAATTGTCATTGGTATTTTTCCTTAATTGTAAAGGAAATAAGATATTTAAATGTTATTTGCACAACTTCCTTATATCTGATGAAGTCCCACATAGTGAGACGAAAACGCGATTATTATTGTTTTAAAGAGCGTTAATTTTTTTCGTGTGGTTTACTTAATAAATTGTGGAATTATCCATCTGGCTGCCTGGAGGTACTTTTGAGCACTTAGCGTCATTTACAGCACTTACTTTTGTATTTTTTGGTTGTTTTGCTGTGGAAGCTTTTACACTACGAAGGACTTAGAGAAAGCATATGACAGGGTGCCTAGAGAGGAGTTATGGTATTGCATGAGGAAGCCGGGAGTGGCAGAGAAGTATGTAAGAGTGGTACAGGATATGTACAAGGGTAGTGTGACAGCGGTGAGATCTGCAGTGGGAGTGACAGATGCATTTAAGGTGGAGGTGGGATTACATCATGGATCATCTCTGAGCCCTTTCTTATTTGCAGTGGTGATGGACAGGTTTACAGATGAGATCAGACAGGAGTCCCCATGGACTATGATGTTTGCAGATGATATTGTGATATGTAGTGAAAGTAAGGAACAGGTTGAGGAGACCCTAAAGAGGTGGAGATATGCTCTAGAAAGGAGAGGAATGAAGGTCAGCAGGACTAAGACAGAACATATGTGTGTGAATGAGAGGCAGGACAGAGGAATGGTGAGGGTGCAGGCAGTAGAGTTGGCAAGGGTGGATGAGTTTAAATACTTGAGATCAACAGTTCAGAGTAATGGTGAGTGTGGAAGAGAGGTGAAGAAGAGAGTACAGGCAGGGTGGAGTGGGTGGAGAAGAGTGTTAGGAGTGATTTGTGATAGACGAGTACCAGTAAGAGTGAAAGGGAAGGTCTACAAGAGGGTAGTGAGACCAGCTATGTTATATGGGTTGGAGACAGTGGCATTGACAAAAAAGACAGGAGTCAGAGCTGGATGTGGCAGAGTTAAAGATGTTAAGATTTGCACTGGGTGTGATGAGGGTAGACAGGATTAGGAAAAAGTATATTAGCGGGTCAGCCCAGAACGGATGGTTTGGAGACAAAGCCAGAGAGGCGAGATTGCGCTGGTTTGGACATGTGCTGAGGAGGGATGCTGGGTATATTGGGAAAAGGTGCTAAGGATGAAGCTGCCAGGTAAGAGGAAGGCCTAAGATAAGGTTTATGGATGTGGTGAGAGAGGACATGCAGGTGGTTGGTGTGACAGAGCAAGATGCAGAGGACAGGAAGTAATGGAAACAGATGATCTGCTGTGGCGACCCCTAATGGGAACAGCCAAAAGAAAAAGAAGAAGATGGGAAAGTAATGAGCAGAAAACCCATGAATAATAAATAAATAATACAGTAAAGAGTTTCAGACTATGTGGCTATTGGCTTTTAAATGCAGCAGCATTAAAATATTGTCTTATTATACGTGTGTGCATGTGTGTGTGTGTGTGTGTGTGTGTGTGTGTGTGTGTGTGTGTGTGTGTGTGTGTGTGTGTGTATAGTATTTTGACAGGAAATCAGATATAATGCTGAGACAAATAAGAATTATAGTCAAGTCATTGAATAAGGGAGACTAGAGGCTGGCTGAGGGTGAAAGAAAATGGTGCTTCTTCATAAGGAACAGTATTATGATCATTATTATTATTATTATTGTTATTAGTATTATTATTATTATTATTATTATTATTATTATTATTATTATTATTTAATCCTGGTAAATAAATATTATTATTATTAGACTGTTTACTGCCTGGCTACTGTTTGTGTATGAAACAAATTTGGAACTCTCTGACTTTCCCTCTTGTTTTTGTTCTATACCTCAGAAAATCTGTTTTTTTTTTTTTTGCTCATTTTAAAGTCTGCTTTTTTTCCAAGACTAGTATGAATTTCTAGAAAATACATAGTAAAAATTAATTTTTTGGAAACTGTTTGAGTGAAACAAACTGAAATTGTCCCTGAATTCAAACAGTGTCCTTGATTTTGTCATATATTTGCATTGATAACCATTTGAAATGGCAGGAGCCACTAGACCTAGTCTCAAAACACAGAAACCGAATGGCCAAAAAATGGACTTACATATACTAAGTCTACCATGGTAATTTGCTGGAATATTCCATGGTAATTTGCTGGAATATTCTTTTTTTTTCCAAGGTATGGTTATTTCAGAGTTAGTATATATAAGTTCAGGATGTGTGTGGATTTTGCCTCTGAAAAAAAGAAGTCCAAAGGAGTAGAGCAATGTTCAAGTTTCACTCTTCTCTCGTAGTTTCTGGGTTTTTATTTATTTATTTATTTTATTTTTTTGCATGTCAGCACTTGGCAGTTCAAGTGACAACATTTCAGTAGGGAGCCATTTGAGCACTGTGACTCATAAAATTTGTGCTTTTCTCTAGGAAATTATTGAGGGTTGCAGTCGCTAATTCTGAGAGTTGACTGTGAATGAAAGCAACAATCTCTGGTTATTTGCTCAGTTTAAAATGTGGCTTTACAGGACTAGTGTAAAAGTGCTTTTTTACTTAAAAATAAATAAATAAATAGCCCATGGTGATCTTGTAGAAAGTGCAACAGCTTTCTGATTTTTCAAATCATGGAAATCATTTCTGGGTACAGGAGCTGTCAATGAATAAGAATGTCTGACTAGTGTACATTTGTGTAAAGCAAGTTGGAATATTTCACTGTGACATGTTTTTTTTAATTATAATGACAGTGGTTAGAATAGTGTTAAATCAGGATGGTTAATGCAAAAGAATATTAATATTTATGCATGTTTTGAAAATAATTTTTGGGAGCTCCATGGTTTGAGAATGACCTAGGCTCCAGAGTACCCTTAATCCACCAGTACCATTACTGGGATCAGTCATGTGGTTTAAGTTGGGCCAGAGAGCTAAACAGGGTTGGGTGAAGGGAAGGCTACCACAGGTACAATGTGTTGGAGGCACAATTGGTAGGCACCAATGTTGTGAGACGGAAATGGACTGAAATGAGAAATGAATACCAGTACTGCATTTGCAGTCATGGCTGACGTGCTTATGTGCAGGAGTGTAACTGTAGCAAGATGCATGTTACATTTGTAACAAGTGATTTGCTTTGAATTGAGGAGGCACCAATTTGGGAAACTTCACAGAGCACCAGAAGAAAACTTAGCCATGGTTCTGTGCTGGGCAATGTAAAATTAAGTACGCCTTGTGTTTATTTTATTTATTTATTGACACTTGTTCACCTGGAGAGTCTGACTGGATTTAGAGTACCCACAGTCAGTGGAAGCCTGAGGAAATAAAGCTCCTCAGATACATAAATATAAATCAATACATGGTAACTCCAACTGCATGAGAAAACTGGTATGCAGTCAAATTACACTCAGTTACTATAGTAATGTCTTTTGGCTTTTCCCAGTTAGGGGTCGCCACAGCGAAACTCCGGTCTGCTTATGACTGGCAGTAGATTTTTTATGGTGCTGAGGTGCCAGCCCGATGCCCAGCCTTCAACGAAGGCACACCCATTCACACACGCACCTACCTGCATGTCTTTAAACATCACTCGACCACGGGGAGGCCATGCAGACTCCACACAGAAGGCACTTCAGACGAGAATTTCAAAACTACAATCAGAGTACAGTTCAGTTACACATATTACATATAAATATATATTAATATATCTAAAATATAGTGTTAGGTAAATCATATTATTCATGAAATAAACTTTGTACTAGAATATTGATTATGAAAAGTTTTCTAGACAAGGGTATTGAAGGCCTACTGAGTAACAGAAAAAAACAGAAAAAATAAATCTGAAGAAAATAAGCCATATAGTAGGTATTAAAGAGCTAGAGAAATGTATAGGAGTTACACATGAAAAATGAGGCTGTTAATAGAAAAAGAAGGTTAGGGTAAGGTAGTTAGATTCAGAGAGAAAAGCTAGATACTTCGTGAATAATGAAAAAAAGACACTGATATATATGGGGGTCAGAGAGAAGGAAGGGGAGGAGGAAAGAGAAAAAAGATGTGAAACAGAGTTATGAAATTAAAGATTAGTTGAAGTTTAATTAATGGGGAAAGGGTAAAAAAGACATCTGGAAGAGAGTAAGGGGTATGTACGATAATATAGTTTTAGCTCTGTTTAGAGCATGATAAGGGGTATGTACGATAATATAGTTTTAGCTCTGTTTAGAGCATGATAAGGGGTATGTACGATAATATAGTTTTAGCTCTGTTTAGAGCATGAGCAAATCATGCCTTACTTAGAAATACTTTTAGTGTATGTTAGAAGACATGCTGTTTAAGGTTAAATTTTATATTAGTAAGAAGGCTGTTCTAAGCATTTGCGACAGAAAATGAGTATAGGCTTTTACTAGCCATAGTGATTTATGCTACTTGTAAGGAAATTTGATGTTAGGTTTCCCCAGTTTATATTTACATATCCTAAGATTTGTTGGAAATTGTATTGGATATCCAGAATAAGATGTCCTCTACTACTGGAATGTCTTGGCCTCGGGTGATATATATTACTGCTATACATAGACTTGTTCATAGGTTCATAAGTTCATAGGTGTTTACTAGGCTAATGGCCACAATGGCCTTTTTAAGCCTAGCCATACTATTGTCATATTATTTATGTGTAAGAAGGAGATAAGTAGTTCAGCAATTTCAAATGTTGAGATAAAGCTAAAGTAAGGAGTAGTATTATAGTGATCAGGGTAGAACAATGCAACACCACCTTCTCTTTTATAAGTTCTATCTGCCTTTATTATGTTATAGCCAGGAGGTAGAATTACAAATTGTTTTATATTAGGTTTGAGACATGTTTCTGTAGCTGCTAAGACATCTGGAGTTTGTTGTATAATCCAGACTTGAAAATCAGCTATTTTATTACAGATCCTATGAAAGTTGAGTATGACTAAGTTTAGTTTTTTGGTTTTAGATATGGTTGTTGGAGATGGAGAAAGGCCTGGGTTTGGATATATGTCTCCAAAAAGGGGGATAGGAGAGAAGTCTGTATGGAATTGTTTAATGAAGCTAGAGTATTTTTTTTAGGAAGATAGGTGTGAATGTGCATGCAAGTGTGTGGTGTGGAAGAACCACCGCTGCAGGGCTAGCCACCTGGTGGTGTAAACCTGGGCTTTAGATGATTGTCACTGTTGAAGTGACACCCCAACCCATATGCAAAAATGTGAAAAAAGGGTTGTGGAAGGTTGGATGGTGTAACTTGAAAGTAAGGGTAATGGAGTTATTGTGCAGTGGCTTGATTTTGAGGCAGTTTAAAATGGCAGTGCTAAATAAACTAAGTGAGATATTGGAGTACCTTGGAGTAAGCTTGCAAGCAAATGAGGGATTCATAACAGTACTTTTGTAGGTGTTTAATGATAGTGTAGAGGTGGAAGTAAAATGTGAAAATATAGAAAGGGATAGAAATGTGAAAATATAGAAAGGGATAGAAATATGAAGAAAAGAGTAAGCAATCTTGTATAGGAATAACACATTGTAAATCAGAGAAAAGTGTATGAGCTGAGTTAATAAAAAGGGTAGAGTGTTTGATGTGGAGTGAGGGTAAGGAGGAGGGAGAAAGACAGCTAATAAAGAATAGTTAAAGGTAGGGGTGGAGGTATAGAAAGTGGATGTGAAATGTGTATGAGGATAGGTAGAATAAGAGGAGGGATTGGGCCTTGGTAACTATAAGTATAAAGTGGAAATGGGTGGGAATTAGGAGTAGAGTAGGGTAGCGGAGTGAGTCTAAGCATAGCAAGGGCAAATGGAGTGGGTTGCACCACTCCACAAGGTGAGTACAAAAAACAGTCAGTAAGTTAGTATATACACTTTAAGAATTCATTGCTACTGCTTCAGCTAAAAGGATATGTCTGTAAGACATTATTGAACTAAATGATGGTTGGGGGTTGGCATAATTGTTAGGGTGTTTACTTCACAGACGCAAGGTACAGGGTTTGATTGTCACCTTTGAAGGGAAATTGCTTAGGCTTAAAATGGCCCATAAGGGCAGCTAGTCTAGTACTTAACTATGAACCTAAGGTTATAAAGGTGGCTTGTGTTAGAAAAAGGCTATTCACAAATGTAGGGTACTGTATGACTTAATATGATAGCTATGTGTTATTAGATGGGAAAGAAAGTTAATCTAAAGGCAGAGTCTATGTATTTAGCACAGGCAAGGAAGGAAGGAAAGTTTATCAAAAGGAAAATATTATATTTTAGGATGTAAAAAATTGTAATTGGGGGTGGGATGGTGAGAAAATAAGAGAGGTATCTAGGGAGGGTCAAGAATTCTGTGCTGCTGGGTCATTAAAGGAGTTGAATCTAATTGTCAACATCCCTTTGCTGTGTGCAAACCTATTATATTTAATTTGTATTTGTGTTACAGTGATTGATACATTTGCTGGGAAGACTGACTTTTTAGATGGTCACCAACAACCATTTCTTTTTTGTAACTACTCTCTAGACAAGTTGTCTAGCCAAAAATGACAGCATCACAGAGAAACTGCTTGAAGTTGATTATTGTTTGTCTCACACTCTGGCATAGCACTGCCTTCTTCATCTGGTACAATTCATATTTTAGACATTGTGTTCCCCATCAGAGCTCCTCGTGGCTACTTTTGTGGCTCTTGGCACATAATACCTGCTCTTTAGTAACGGTTAAAATGCCAAATGATGAATTAGCTAATGACAAAGTGCTTAAAATCTCCAAAGAAACTAAATGCAGTTTACAGCTACTATAAAGTTAAGCATTTGGGAATTATTCTTTAGTTCGAAAATAACACTAAAAGCAAGTGTTTCATGCTGAATCCTCTGTAGTTGATGTAGCTTTTGACACATTCTTATCACAGAAGCACTGCATGAATGTAATAACAACTGAATCTACAGCTCTACCAATAGAAATAATCAGATAGACAAATAAAACCTTACATAAGTAAATTAATGCTGAAAAATAAAGACCAATGACCACTCTGTTCATCTAGGTAAAGTGTATTCAGGCAGCAGAAAAAAATTAATATAGTAAAGTACTCTGCAAAACATATAACATTTAGGCTTATGTACTATTTATTATACCACATAATTATACTTATTATGGTAGTCTAAAAAAGTTGAATTATTAAGTGTTAGGTAAAGTGTGAAAAATTTTCACTTTTATTTATTTTTATGTGAAATGTATTTACTTACTTTTATTTATTTATTTTTTTTACTTGATTTGTACTCAGCTTTGTTATTGCAGTCTTCATTAATGTTCTGTAGTAAGGGAAGAAGGCAAGCCATACTTCCCAATCTTAGCTATAGTTATAGAGGAGTAATTATAAACATCTACTGCATAAATCGTATATTAAAGTAGGACATTCTACCAAACACTGCAGTGTTCATCAACTTAAAAATCCAGCTTCAGGCAGGGAATCAACAACAGCACAAAAACTTACTTGTGAGACGGACAGAAAATAATTGTGTCTTGTAGGAATAGAACTGTGGAAGAGTATAGCATTTTATCATGTGCTGCATGTGTTAACAGAATACTACCATTTAGCGGCAATTCATTTATTCATTCAATTTCTTATACCTGCTTTATTCTATTCAGTTTCATGGAAGATCCAGAACATTTCCTGGCAAGCAATAGGCATAAGGCATGGAACCATTCTTTGATGAGTCACCAGTCTGTCACAGTACCATTACTCACACTCACACACATACACAAACACACTGACACACACACACACACACACACACACACACACACACACACACACACACACACACACACACAAAAGCTCCTATGGGCAGTTTGAAAGATCATCAGTCAAATTATTAGTACATATTTAGGATATGGGAGGAAACCAGAGCCCTAACAAAAGCTCACTTTGATGCAGAAAGAATATAGTAACTATAATTTTGCACAGAAGGCACTCCACCCAGGAAATGAACCCAAGAAACAACCCTTGTTATCCTGCCATATTGTGCCTACATACTTTATGCTGGCTACTAGAATACAATATAAATGATGCTGTCCCTTTCCTACACAGCTGTCTAGAATGCTTCTGTATAAGTAGCACTATTCCCTAATAATGATCAGAGGTTGTTGCAATCTATGTTGTGGTTACTTTGCACTCTGTAGCAATGAGACTAGAGTGTTACCTGCTCAATTGTATGCAATATGTTTTTCTGGAATTTATCTGTTGAGGACTTAGATTTCTACATTTCACTGAAATTAACTGACATAGTTCACTGAAAATGTAGTACTTGACTGATGGTCAGTTTGTGTCTGAAGATGTCAACTTGATACACAACCACATGAAAAGGTCATGCTTCAGTAAATGAAGCAAGTGATTTGCAAAAGCAGAGCTTGGTTTCTAAAGCACAGTAGTGACTATTTGATGAACTAAAGATAACATATTATATTTCTATACATGTACTACTATTAATGAGACAGCATATAGCATTTGTAATTATGTTGAAAAACAGGGAGCTCTGAAGCTTGCGTCTGAGTATAATCATTGTAATAGCTGTTATTAAGTAAGTAGCTTTAAACAAGAAAGAATGGAAATAAATAACTAGTGGTTCTTGCTTTCAGAAGAAAAAATGACCTTCTGAACAGCAAACTCTCATCATGAGATCAAATGGAGACAGTGGAGGACAGTGTTGCACAGTAAAGTTACAGTATGGAAACAGGCTGTATTATTTAAGAAATTCATGGTCATTTGAGCTTGACAGTGGAACAGGTTATCACCAAAGAATTTTTTAACTAACCTTGAGGTTTTGTGGATTGGAGTTAATCAGGTTCAGGAAGCAAAGTCCAATGTATAGGGGCATGTAGGTCTTGCCCTGATGCAAAAAGCTCTTCAGAGAGAGTTCATTTAATTAGTCAGGTTTGCATAATAGTAATCAGACAAGATGTACCAATATAACCACTGATGGTCCTCATCATTAGGTTATCTGATCATGCATATGTTATTATTTTAAAAAGTGAAAGGAAAGTGCTGTAGTTTTATATTGCCATTTAGAAACAATGAACAGTTGTCACAGCTATATCTACATAAATTGATGATGGAAAGACCCAAAAGATGCTTCTCATTTCCATCCAATATCCATCCTCCAACTCTGGGTAAACTTCTAGAAAAGATGCTCTACATCCAAGTCTTTCTCTACACCCAGCAGTATGACCTGCTCTCCTTCAAACAGCTTGGATTCTGGCCTGGATGAAGTACTGTGATAGGACTTTGGCCCCTAACTCAAACAGATGCCTTATTTATAGACCTGACAAAGGCATTTGTCCTCATTGACCATTATCTTTTCCAAACAAACTAATTTATATTGATATTAGTCCAGACACCGCTCCCTGGTTTAAAAACTCCTTCAGTGACAGACACTTAGAGTTAAAATAGGATAATCTTAGTCAGAATTTGCACCTATTACCAAAGGATACATTTTACCCCCATTCCTTCTCCATAATCATTAACAAACTTCCTTGTGACCTTCTCCATCTCCCATTCATCCTGTATGCTAACAACAGGGTCATTTACCATTCAGGTCAATCTCACACCAAAATTCATTCCCAACTACAATCTGATTTACATGAGCTCCACAATGGTTTATAAATCATAAACTACTTCTCAAACCCTTGAAGACCAAAACTATTCTTTTCAAAATGCCACAGAAAATTCACCAAGCATCTGGCGCTTTAACTTTCACTGCGGTGGTGGTACTGCGGTAGCATTGTTGCCTCACAGTAAGACGTTGTCCTGTTCAATTCTCAGCTAGAGCGTCTTCTGTGTGGAGACATGCGTGAATGGGCGTACCTTCGTTGAAGGTTGTGCATCAGGGCTGGCAACTCGGCCGTAAAAATCTACTGCCAATCATTAGCAGACCGGAGTTCCGCTGTGGCGACCCCCTAACTGGGAAAAGCTGAAAGACACAACAACAAGACACAACAACCTGGCGCTTTAACTTTCACTTACACAACCATTCCTATAAACAATCTCCATCTTTAAATACCTAGGTTTATGGTTTGATCATTCACTAAACTTGCATTTCCACATAGACAGAGAGAGAGAGCAAAAACAAACTCTGTTCTCTTCTGAGCCAAAAGATCTCTCCTTTTCCACTCTAATCAGCTAGAGCAGTCATCAGCAAAGGAGTTCTCCTTTCTCAGCTTTAATATGGACTTACCATTTTTGCTTCTGCCTCCAAGAAAAACACTGCCACACTCCAGACATCAGCATTTGCTGATTCATTACAAACTAAATTCTCTGTGAGCATCACTGCATCATGCTAAAAAAGCTAAATAGCTATCCATAAAACAATAACTAACCTACTGTTAGGATCTCAACTCTATAAACTACTCCAGTTTTAGATGCTCCCCTTGCAATTAAATTTCATGAAAAAACTCATACAACCTGAGACTCTATTCACAAGAACACCAACTTTTTCTACCCCTTAGGGCCAAACTACATGGCACTGCATATGCATTCTCCTCTTGGGCACTTGCATTTTGGCAAGACCTCCCCAGCAACCTAAAGAAAATCAACATTTATTCCAAATTCAGAATGCAACTCAAAAAGCACTTCAAAGTATTGTGGGGGCTCAATCAGCCAATCCCAATTCCTCATTAATGTAACATCAGCTTTTAAAAGTCGGTATTACATTTGCAGTCAAACCTGAAAGCTGTAGTGCTACATGTGTGAGCTAAACAGTAGCAAACAGTTTGCTACAGTTTAAAAGTAAAAAAAAAATATTTTTTCAACTAAAACCTGGGCACTGCAGCACTCAGTGCAGGCTGGGTATAAACTGTAGCAAATGTTTCCTACATTTGTAGCAAGCATTTTGCTACTGTTTAAAAATAAATGTTTTTAACTAAAACATGAGATCTGAATGCGCTTTGTGCAGGCAGGTATAAACTGTAGCAACTCTTTGATATGTTGAAGGAGAGATGGAGCAGGACACAGAAATTGGACCTGAATGGCTGGGTCTAGAGGGAGGGTGGGGCATGTCATGCACCTGGCCACCTGGTAGGTGTGTAATAAACCGATCACTTATGTCTTACTTTTTTCTTTTTTTTTTTTGCCTATTCACTTGAAGAGCTGAGGGGTGGTGGAACTCTGGTTCACAGCACCTGCCCAGGGCTCTAATTGAACCAGCTACACTTCTAAAGCCAAATGTTTCTGCTTCAACGTCAGACATCATCTAACACACTATATCTCCTTTTCAAGTCTCCCCTCCTCTCTCAGTTTTACTGAAGGTTGACATACTTTAGAAACTAACATATATATTCTAGATTACACTGTGTTTGTTTACTACATTGTATGCGTGTAGTTTTTTTCCGTTACTAGTCTCAACAACTCTGTTATTGCTGACATTTCTGCATGTTTTTTTTTTTTTTTTTTTTGTGAAAGGTTTTGTATTTTACCCTGGTTGAGCCTAAAATTGGTCAGTATTGATCAGTGAACTACCTTGGTAAACAAATATAGGTAAATAAAGAAAACATTGAAATGCTGAAATTGAGATAGGAATAACAAAAAAATAAGACAAGAGTTAAATTTGACAGGGCTGGTGTGGCATATAGCTGTGGTTTTCTTCAACAGTAATTACATTTTTTATCAACAGTAAATTATTCTCGCTCTAAGGCACTGTTCAGTGGGTCTTTGCTTAGCTGAATACTTCCTTAGAACAGTTTACAAGGTACCAGAAAAAAAATCAATGAGAGACCAACCAGGTAGTGGCAAATAAACATTTGGTAATACTACCACCTAGTGGATAATTATTTGTAGTACATCTGTGCCCTGTTTTTAAAAATGTTACCCATTACTTTTTAGTAAAATAAGCAGTACTCCTGAAAACATAAGATTTTATTTAGTAACTATTCAATATAACTTTTGTTTTATGCCATCTTTTAGAGCTAAGGAAATGTACTTCTCCAAAGAGAGAAGCAAAAGCGCTTCTTTATCTCTACATCAGTATTTCGTATGTGTTTTTCTACTTTATAAGGCAGAAAGGTGAATAGGCATGTAAAGTTATGAAATCTGAAAATATTTTAAACGTATTTGTAGTAAAAAATGTAATGCTTCATTTAGGTTTCATTTCACAATTTCAGATATTCAAAAGTGAAATAACAATATTCAAAACCCTAACATCCTTTTGCCTAAATTGATACCACAAATACACACACAGTCATTCATCATGTGTTATATCATCACAACAAACATCATACAGCAAAATCAAACATGAGTGCATCAACAAGGTACTGCTACTTGTAACACCATCATCAAGCGTTTCAGAAAACAAAATCAGAAGTACAAGAAATGGTAGCTGAACATTTTAATTTCTATGACTTTATTGGTGTGAAATTAACCTTAACAGTCTTTCTTTCGGCTTTTCCTGGTTAGGGGTCGCCACAGCAGATCACCTGTCTGCTTATAATTGGCAGTAGATTTTATGGTGTCGAGTTGCCAGCATAGCACCCAACCTTCAGAGAAGGCACACACACATGCTCACGCATCTACCTGCATGTCTTTTAATGTTTAATCAATTGCAGGGAGGGCATGCAGACTCTGGACAGAAGGCGCACCAGCAGAGAACTGAACCGGAGAGCCTCTTGCTGTGAGGTGACAATGCTAACCACTGCATCACCACAGCCAATGAAATTAACCTTAACAGCCTCTGTCTTTCACAGTACAGCCTATACAAAGACCAAGTGTATGTATCCTAAAATAAACATTTGGAAAATGTACTGTGAAATTAACCTTAACAGTATATTTTTCAATTTTTTTTAGGATACATACACCTGGTCTTTGTATAGGCTGTACTGTGAAAGGCAGAGGCTGTTAAATGATTGTTTCACAGGCATACCTGACAGTATGCATATCTACCAATGATGTAAGGCTTTTTACTAAATCACTCCATTTTCATTTTATATAGGAACGGTCACGTAAGCCTAAAGGTCTATAGCTCTTTTGCCACACATCAAGGAAAATGCACATGCAACAACAGAGTGAGGACAGATTGGTCAGACTGACACTTATGCTACAGTTTTGTGCGGTACTAAGCTTAAGCACCATACAACCTTATATGCAAAGGTAGTATGTGCTGTGTCCTCTCACAGAAATTACGTCTTTCACAAGCAAGATTAAGGAGAGAGTGTGTGTGTGTGTGTGTGTGTGTGTGTGTGTGTGTGTGTGTGTGTGTGTGTATATATATATATATATATATATATATATATATATATATATATATATATATATATATATATACGGAGAAAGAAAGAGAGAAAGAGTCAGCAACCACAGCTAAATGCAGGTAAAAACTGTTCTGACCTTTTATGAAATGCCTCCTTCACATCCTTTTAATGTGACATTATACCTGGACACAATGCCTTTAAAATGGCATGTGCCTGAAAACACAGCATGCATACCATCTCACCTCTGCATGTTGTAATGTACTGACAAAAGTATCAAAGTCCATCACCTGCACCTCTGTCTCCTGGACTGGTAATTCACAATCATGAAATACAAGCACCTTTCAAGAATTCCACAAAGTCCACATGGACATTTGTAAAAGAGTAATGGACCCATACTCATGATTCAAAGAACACCACACTGGGCTCTGCAACATGGCAAAACAGCCACTTAAATGTTCCATATCAGTTAGTTATGTACTCATCATAACGATCAATGTATGTGGTCCATCTCGCCTACATTCATTACTGATGGTTTCGGAGCCGACAATCGGCTCCGACTCGGCCGACTATCTTCAAGCACAAAGTCTCTAATTGGCTGGGCTAACTGGTATCCCAGGATGCAACTCTCCCAAACCCCCAGATCTTGTTTGCATAAATCGCAACCACTCCACACACATCAGCCTTACTAAGAGGATTACCATCCCCAGGAAGGGAAAAAATAAACCAATTCTGAAGGGTCTCAGAACAACTATCCTCCAAATCCTTCAGGCAGGGGGCAGGTGGGAGGGTACGTAAGAATGTAGGTGAGATGGACCACATACATCCATCGTTATGGTGAGTACATAACTAACTGATGTTATGTAGTCCTATCTCGCCTACATTCATTACTGATGGGACAGCGTCCCTAGCTCCCCTAACCCGAGAGGCTCATAGGAAAACACTCCTGAGAACCGTGGAACCAAAGGAAGTCCAGCCTCTAGATGCCACATCCAGTTTGTAATGAGAGATAAAGGTATGATGAGAAGCCCATGTGGCCACAGCACAGATATCATCTAAGGAAAGCCTGGCATGATATGTTACCGAAGTCAAGACTGCCCTAGTTGAATGAGTCTTGACTGAAAATGGTAAGTTTCTGCCTGCTGAAGAGTAAACAAAGGTAATGCAATCCTTAATCCACCTGGAAATAGTGCACTTGGAAACAGAGGTACCTGCCCTGTTCTCCGAGAAAGAGACAAACAATTGATCTGATTTTCTTGACTGTTTAGTCCTGTGTAAATAGAATCTTAGTTGTCTATGCACATCCAATTGATGAAATTTGTACTCTGCCTTGTTGGAGAAGTTGGGAAAAAACACAGGTAACTCAATGGATTGGTGGAGATTAAAAGTAGATGATACCTTGGGGAGAAAGGATGGGTTAAGTCTCAAGGAGACCCTGTCCTTATGGAATATTAAATACGGGGGCCTAATGGACAATGCTTGGAGTTCAGATACTCTTTTAGCCGAGGTGATGGCCATCAAAAAAGGCGGTTTTCCAGGATAAGAATTTTAATTCGCAAGTGGCAGCCGGCTCAAAGGGAGGAGAAGTGATGGCTTTGCAATACTAGATTTAAATCCCATGGCATGACGGGTGCTGACACAGGAGGACGTAGTAACCAGGCTCCTTTTTAAAAAGCTTTGCAAAATTTATGACCCATCAGAGCAGGCTCATGGAATACGTGAAAATTAGAAATGGCCACCAGCTGTACTTTAATGGTGGAGGGAGCAGAGCCTTGTCGGAAGAGCATAGCTAAAAATCTAGGACTGCTGAAATCGGGGCTGTGAAGGGGTCTAGGCCTTGTGACTGAGCCCAGATGGAGAACCTCTTCCACTTACTATAGTAAATACTTCTGATGGAAGACTTATGTGATGACAAAAGGATATGGACCACCTCAGGCGATAATGAATGTAGTCTAATTATTGATGGAAGTGGAGCAGCCAGGCTGTCAACCTGAGGGACTGTAGGGAGGGGTGGAATTGTCCTGACATATGAGTCAAAAGGTCTGCTACTGGATCCAGAGTCCAAGGACCGTCCACTGTATATCGCTGAAGGAAGGGGAACCAAACCTGGTGAGGCCAGTGTGGAGCAATAAGAATCATCTTGCTTCCCAAATGAATGACTTTCTGAATCACTCTTGATAACAGAGGAAATGGAGGAAAGGCAAAGAGCAGACTGGAAGGCCAACCGTGGACTAGAGAGTCCCTGGGTGATTCCCCCTGTGGGGGGATCAAAGTGAAGCAGTTGCTGCATTTGGTGTTGAGGGGACTGGCAAAGAGATTGCAGCAAGGCTGACCCCACCTGCTGAAGATCCGAGTCACAACTCGGCTGTTCAGGGACCACTCGTATGGCATCAGAATAGCTCTGCTTAGCCTGTCTGCTATCATGTTTGATTTTCCCAGAATGTGCGTTGCCACTAGGAACAATTGGGAAGACACTGCCCAATTCCACACTCTCATGGCCTCTCTGCAGAGTGGGTAAGACTTGGTTCCCCCTTGTTTGTTCAGGTACCAAACAACTGACATGCTGTCCGAGTGAACAGTAATCGTTCCCAGTGGAAGAGAGCTCTGAAGGGCTTGCAACGCTAACAGCACTGCTCTCATCTCTAGGACATTGATGTGTAAGTGTACCTCGTAATCCTACCAAGTGCCTTGGACCGTTCTGCCCAGATAATGCCCCCCCCCACCTTATCTGGGAGGTGTCCATGGTCACTGTGGCAGCCAGAGAAAGTGGAATTAGATTCCTGCCTTTGTTCAGGTTGGAATGACATAGCCACCAATGGAGATCCTGCTTGCAATGCTCTGTGAGAAGAATCGGGTGAGAGAGGGGTAATTTTTGATAGGACCATTGGACTGAAAGGAGCCACTGAAGGGTCCGCATGTGAAGCCTGGCTAAGGGTATTAGCATGATGGTCACCGCCATGGAACCCGATAACTGAAGAACTAACCAGGCTGGGACCTTCTTCTGGGGGAATAGATCCTGGACCTGAGATTGCAACACAGCTATTCTTTCCTGAGGTAAAAAAACCCTCATTAGAATCGAGTTTAATTCTGCGCCTATAAAGACAACATGCTGTGAGGGCAGCAAGACAGATTTTTCCCAGTTTACTGTAATCCCTAACTTTTGACAAAGATTTATGGTAGCCTCCCTGGCTTGGATGAGGAGATGCCTGGTGGGGGTGGTAAGGAGCCAATCGTCCAGGTAAGGAAACACCCAGAATCCTAGACGTCTCAGGTGAGCTGTCACCACTGCCAAGCATTTGGTAAACACCCTGGGAGCTATGGTGAGACCAAATGGCAGGGCTCAAAACTGGAAATGACTGGCTCCCAGCTGGAAGCGTAAATGAATCCTGGATGCCTTGTTTATCTTGATGTGATAATAGGCATCCTTGAGGTCGATGGAGCACATCCATACTCCTTCTTCCAACAATGGGAAGATGGGTTGAAGAGTGACCATTTGGAATTTGGATTTCAGGACATAGTGATTTAATTGGCTGAGATCCAAGATGGGCCTCAGGTCCCCTGTTTTTTTCGGCACCAAAAATAGTCTTGAGTAAGTTCCTGATCCGATCTGGTCTAGGGGAACCGGTTGGATGACTCCTTTTCTTAGTAGCTTTGATATTTCTAGCACTACTTGATCCCTTTGACTGGGTGGAAAGTCCGGGATTTTTTTGATTAAGGGAGGGGGTGAAACAAAGGGAATGGTATAACCTCTGGTGATTACTCGTAGCACCCATCGATCCTGAGTGATGCTCTCCCAGGTTTGAAGGTGCTTGGAAAAACGACCCCCGACTGGCTCTGGAGCAGCGCAGTTGGGCAACCCCTCAGGGATGCTGATAGGAAGATCCACGAAAGGAGGCACGGTCTCACAGATTGCGGGGGCCTCCTCTGCCCCTAGGATGGCATCTTCCAGAATAATTTCCCCCCACCTCTGCCTCTAGAGGGTGACTCACCTTGAGTGGCTGGGAAAGACTTTTGTGATTTTTTGAACCACATCTTCCCTCCTTTCTGAGCCTTGGGATAAGGCCTAGAGGGGAGAGAAAAATGAGCCCCTATGGCAGATAAAGTCTTACCCTCCTGTTCACATCTGGTGAGAGTCTCTTTCACTTTGGGTCCAAAAAGAGAGGACCCATCAAAGGGGGCACCCGTGAAGGAAGACTTGAAGGCCTCCGCGAAGTTACATAGGCGCATCCAGGCTTGTCTCCTCAGAGCAAGGCCTGAGCTAGCTGCCCTGCTCACCCCTTCGGCTGCATAGGATATGAGCCTCATGGTCGAGTTAGCTATGGAACCAAGGGTAGACAACTGGGCGTTAACAGTCTGTGCTAGTGCCTCAGGCAAGTTACCTGACAAGGTATCTCCCAACTCTTTGAGGAGATCCCGCTGGAGCCGAGTAAAGTGGCAAAGGTAATTCAGGGACCGTAGTGTAAAGGTCGCTGAAGACAGGGTGCGCTTCCCATAACGATCCATACTCCTGGACTCCTTGTTAGGAGGATGGACCGAGGAAGAAGCCTTGGCAACTTCCTGCTGAGTGGCTGATGTCACCACCATGGCATCTACAGGGACCCTTTTGTCAAAAACTCTTTCCCCGGGGGAGCGGACAAGAACTTGTTAGGACGACCGGGCACAGGTTCCATGGAATCAGGATATTCCCACACCCTTCGACAGATCAGGTTTAATAAATCGTCAAAGGGTGGAGATACCCAGGAGGCAGTAGGTTGAGCTCCGAAGGCCTTGAGGAATACCGACTCCTCCTCCGAGGGGGGCTTGGATGACCAGTCGCCTCTCTGCCTCAAAATCTCCAGTATATCGGAGAAGGAGAAGTCATCGGAGGATGACTTAGGGGACCCGTCTGCATCCTCGAGGTTGGTATCTGAGGTGATGGACTCATCTTGGGAGTCTATGTGCTTCTTTTTGCACAACTTCTTCTTGGGAGGCTCCTCAGGCACAGACTCTGAGGGGCCCTCAGAAAGTTGGGGACCACTCATGGGGGTGTCCTCAGGCCTTCGAGCTCTGCTGTCTACTGATAGGGGGCGTCAGAGGCTCTAGCCGGGGTGTATGGGGATGGAGTGGTCGATCCAAGTGATGTCACTGATGACCTGGCCAGTGCTGTCGTCATGGCCTTGAAGGCAGGTCCCCCCGAATCCGAGGACTGACCCATCTGCGAGGCCACGACCGGAGTCAGGATCCCCCGAGCTGAAGCACCGAGAGGGAGACTGGGGCCAACAGAAGTCCCAATATATCCCCCTCGGGCCCGACCGAAGAAACCCGAGTGCCGAAACCAGATGAAGGAATCGAAATGGTTGGAGCCGACAACGGCTCCGATGGACCCATCAGGGGTACTGGAGCCAGCGTAAGGACATCACTCAGTGCCAAACACTCCGGCTGCGATGACACAATGCTCGGAGGAGGAATCATCTGTACCGGTAAGGGGATGGGCTCCGGAGCCAAAAATAATTTAGCTAACACTGGCGAATGAAGGAGCCTCTGAACTACCCTATCCACGTCCAAATCAGACAACCGAGAGGATTTGGAGGCAACTGAAGAAGATGAGGATCTCCTACCTATCGATTCCTGAGTAACACTGGGTGACCGGCTCCGAATCGGTTCCAAAATGATCGGAGCTGAGGTCGACTCCAGTACTACTGATACTTCCTGCGGCCCCGAAGCCAATGGAGCCGAGGAAGCTGAGTCCAACACAGAGTTCTTCTCCTGCGGCTCTGAAGACAATGGAGCCGAGGAAGTAGTCATCACCTTTAAAATCTTCTCTGGAGGCTCTGAGGAACTGGATGGAGCCAGAGATCGCTTCTTGGATTTAGTGGACTTAGATCTGCCAGTAGTCGAAGCAGATTCTACATCCTCTTCAAAGGAGGGCTTGACCAGGCCCTTCAAGATCAGTTTATTTTTCTGTTTCTGCAGTACCCTAGAACTGAAGGAATGGCAGACACTGCAGGATTCTTGCAAGTGTTTAGCGCCAAGGCAATAAATGCAGATGGCATGCCCATCTGTGATCGACATTTTGTAGGCACACTTTGAGCATTTTTTAAACCCAGAGGGTTTATGCTCTTTCTGCTCTTTAGACATGTCCAGCAAAACAAACACTCAACAACTACAACAGGAAGGAGGGATACACTAATTAACTCTAACTTAAATGCTCCTAAAACACTGACAAAACAACGAAGGAGAGGGCTATATCCCTCTAACTTAAATGGGCCTAGCCCGCCAAATGCAAGGGAAACTACTCACACTCTCCACAAACTGCCACAGGCCAAACAACAGACACAACACAACGTAGCTATGAAAATAGCTTTTGTTTCACAGAAAAAATATATTTCACAAGGTTTTCTAGTAAAAAAAAGTACTTAGCCACAGCCAAGCTCAAGACCACATCCTGACTCAACAAGCGGCAAACAAGATCTCAGGGTTTGGGAGAGTTGCATCCTGGGATACCAGTTAGCCCAGCCAATTAGAGACTTCATGCTTGAAGATAGTCAGCCGAGTCGGAGCCGATTGTCGGCTCCGAACCCATCAGTAATGAATGTAGGCGAGATAGGACAACATAACATCAAATGTTCTTGTTGTATTGTCAGTTCCTTCCCTCTGGCATAGAAGAGCACATGTCCAAATCTTTGTTGTTAGTTGTAGGAGGTCAAACATTTATGACCATTTCTAATTCTGTGGTGAGATGCTCAGCTATCTGTTTTCAGTTTTAGTCTCTCCAAAATCCACTAACATTCTGTTTGATTAAAAAAATACTTGCTACATTCCATCTGGTAAGATGCACCATTTGCAGTTGGAGCCATGAAAAACTATTTGTATTCTCACACACAGCAGCCTTCATATATCCATTGTAGTGACCTCAACATCCAGTAGTAGAGCCAGTCCATGCTTTGGGCTGCTGACAGTCATAGAATTCCTGTGGCTATATCCTAAGTGGAAATAAATGGCTTATAGTGCATCAGTATTGGATATGATCTACATTATAAATATTGTTGACATTTAAAATTGCCAAAGTGGTCACTCTTTCTCAGGCATAATTCTGTTCCACAATGCTGAAAATTTATAATGCAGAAACAATTTGCTCATCTTCTCCATTCAGGTATGCAAACATAATTATTGCACTGACACCATATGGAATATGCTATGGATTCAGCAACAACTTGCCCCCAAATGGTGCCCAACCCCTTATTGAAAACTAGAGTACATTTTCACAGGATCTTGTCCAGGGTCATTATCTTGAGTTAAAAAATCCATATTAACTAACGTTTTAGTTGTAGTGTAGTAAACTAGTCACTGATGGATAAAGAGGTGTAGGTACCTTCTTACACATGCAATGGAAGTTGTGCAGTTTATTTATAAAGCCAGATATGAACACATGTAATTCCTTTTGGATTTAGAGACACTATTGTATATTTTTTCAATACCACATGAGTGCATTGCTTTTTCTTCTACCCTTCTGCAAGAGCTAGAGACACAATTCTGTATCTAATGGGAGCTGCATTTGCTTCCCCCTCATACCTGGACATGACAATATGTGCTGCTATTTCATCTGTCTTCACCGGTACATACCATGGTACATCAACTTCATTATCTTCACTGTGGGTACCCGAGGTCTGTGCAAAATGCACTCCTCTGCTTTTATAATATTGAATCTGCAAATTAGTCTTCCTCTAGCATACATTACTTTGATATATTGTGGGATGTTGACCCTCCATTGTTCTCTACATACATGCCCCAGGTGCCCTTTCTTGCCATATTTACTGCAGGCTTTATCTGTGAATGACTGGTCCTTCTTATTTTGGGTGTTCTCTCACCAGTCTCACTTGATTTGTTTTGTACTGGCTGTTCAGGGCACTAATTTCACTCAGAACTGCTGATGTGACCTGAAAGCTGTGCCACCATTTCTACAAATAGGGATAGTTCTACAAATCCACTGAAAGTTCAATTCATATCATTCAGTAAAGTCTTGATACTGCTTTAATCTACAGTCCCAAAAATGTTTGCCCCCTAAAGCCTTCTACAAATCTATTCCATAGTAACAATGTGTAGACCAGTTCTTTAAATAAGTAACAAGTGACAGATTCCCCCGCTTCGTGATTCTACTTGTGGAAATAGAACTGTTCTGCCAGCATGAGAGATTTCGGATTTAATAAGCCTACATCACTTTCAGAATGGTGCTATGCTGCTTCACTCAGTTTATCTACTCTGACAGTTTCCGAAGAGAGATTTCTTTAAGCATCTTTGAAAAATAGCTGCTCCCATGGCCTATCCTCATTCACTGGGTGTACTGTACCTGACCAGCATACCTCTTAACTGTCCATATTTTGCAGAAAGTCCAGATTTTGATTCACATTTTTGGTCTGTTCCTCATAAAATTTGTGGTTTTCTGGCAAATCACAAAGGACTGAAGTCACTAAATAATGATAGACATTTGAGTTTGACTTTGATTCCTTCAGAAATGCAGGCTAACACAAATCCTGTTATTCTCACATCTTTCTAAATTTATAGGATCAATATTTAAAATCTGTCTTCATGTCCAGGCCATTGTCTCCCCATTATTTTAGGCTTTGTCTAGATTTGTTAATGCAAGAGGTTGAGAGGTGTGATGACTGGCCACCCATGCACTAACTCCGAGCTATGTTCAGGGCCAGTGAGAAGGTCAAGAATTAGGCAGCATCATACTGCTGAGCGATATTTTTTTTATTAAGACCCCCCACCTACCCACATACATTCATAATAACCCAAAGAATGGTGTGCAATCGGGTATGCTGGCATATCAACCACTCCACAACATGCAACTCTGCAGAAGGAGTCATTACTGGGCACATAGTGGGTGTTGCAAAGGGCACTTCTGGCTAACATCAAAGATTGAAACAATACTAATTTCATGAACTTTTATCATACTTTGACTTAGGAATGGGGTCCACTCCTTTCATTGTATTAGAAACCCAAAAGACTTGGAGAAATTGAAAAACTGGAACTCAGCTAAAGCTCTGGCCACTGGTGAGCATGCCCAGCATCCCTGTCTGTGCCATCAAGCTCCAGAGCTGTTCTTTGGCCATAGGCTGCCTGGTCTATAGTCAGGAATGTATTCCTCTTTGTCAGTGGCATAGGCTAAAGGCACTTTGCATTGCTGCATTTCGCCCTGAATAAGACAGCTACTTATTTCCTATTTTTCTTCATTAATATCACACTGGAAGAAATAAAATGATCAAGCCTGGCCTCCACCAGCTCACCATCTGATATGTTAGCAGGGCCACAGTCTTGAGCAGTTGCCACTGTGGAAATTGAGTTGTCTCATTTTCCACTCACAGAGACATGACTGCCAATTCAGATGGATGGCAATTTACATCATTGCCAGTTTTCTGTCATCTGCAATTGAAACTGTTGCAATTCAGAATAAGAAGTCCAAGTTCCTTAAATGATTTAACAACCTTAATAAATTATCTAACTTCAAGAGGACAGCAGCAGAAGCAATGCTCATAGTTCATTAACTGAGTATACAGGTGCAGAGCACAGACACCACTGGTGGAGAAAGCTCAGAAACAGCGTGATTTGGACATCAACTGCATGCTCTGAAAAGTGCAATTGTGTAAAATCTTACCATAAGAGTAAGTGTCCTTCTCTTCACTGCTGCAGTATCCGAAACAGAAGGAATGTCTCGCCCAGGACAGCCTGATGCTTGGCCAGTATACAAAAGCCTAATCATCTTGTATGCACAGTATGTCACATTTATGCTCCCCACACAGAACATACGGCATACAAGGGATGTATGGACGCAACTACCTAGAACTGAATTGCCCAAAAGAGAAAGTCTCCATAGGACAAAGAAGTCCATGCACATCCAGAAGGAAAAATGCAGAAATCAGTCAGAAGGGAATCTAAAACAAAAAACAAAACAAACAAGAGGGGGGTTGTAGGGATGGAGCAAATACTACAACAGTGAAGAGAAGGACATCTACTGTTATGGTAAGATTTTACACAACTATACAATATCCTTCTATAGCACTGTTGCAGTATTGTAAACAAACGGGAGAGTAAAAAGGCTCAAAAAACAGAATGGAGGTGGAAGGCTGAGAAGAGCCCTCGACGAACTCATATAAAATGGTTCTAGCAAAACCTGTTCTGGCCCTAGAAATCATATTCAACTTATAATGCTTAGTAAAGGTATGCACTGAAGACCAAGTAGCAGCTTCAGCAGTGGTGGCTGGTGACTTCAAATCAAAGGGGGGCTGCAGGAGACAGTTGAATGGGTGGGGTCAATGGGAAGGGGTGCGGCCAACTAGAAAGCTATGCTCAAAACCACAAAAACTAACTTTAATTAAATATGCTGCCCTGGGTGCCAAACCATCATTATGAGAGTCCAATCAAGACAAAATGAAGTGTAGAAGAATAAAAATATTTCAGTGCATTGGCTGCTTACTTAATATCTAGATGGAAACAAAAAGGTTGTGAGGCATGAAAAAATAAATTACTTTTTAAATACATTAATGCAATGCCAGTTAAAATCAAGTATAAGAAAAACAAGCAGCACTCAACTCAAACCACTTCTCCTTGCACTGCAGTTCTAATTATAACTTATATTCAGCTTTATTAAAGTACTAAGTAACACGCTGAAAGTAGAAATATCTGTGATGCCCCCACTTGTAAAAATGTTTCTTATCCAAAAAGACCTGCTGCCTGACAACTATCTACTTGTTTCATGGGGAAAACATGATCAAAGTAAAAAAATGAAAAGCAAACAAGAAACAAGCTCAAGATACATTGCTTAAAGGATTACTGCACAGGTTATGGACCACACATGATTGGCATTCTGTTTATTTTATGAGTAAAGCCTGCAGAGATGACTGGAAGTCTCCAACAAGTGTAATGAGCTTCTTAAAATAATGTAATCCTGTCCTTTATTACAAATACTGTCATATGCATTTCAATACCCAAGACTTTTACATTATCTAGTTAAGTATTCTCTGCATGGCAACAACAGAAAGGCTTTCAATGTTGGCAATTCTTTAACAGTATGCTTATTAAAGCTTACTTGCATCTTACGATCTCTGACAAGCTTACCTGATGGTCATTAAAGCATTGCTACTTAAACACAGAGCAACAGGCACTTTGAGTAATAAGCATAAATCAACAGTACAAAAATATGACAAACCAAACCATTCCGCAAAATCAAGGACAGATGAAAAGCCACTGTAGTACTTGTGTCTATCTTGGATGGTGGGATATTCTGCACATTTACACTGCATATCTACTCCTTGCCTTCCTTGGACACATCCAGAGTCACTGCATGGGGGAGTGGGGTGCAACAAGTATGTCACAATTTGAAATATATCTGTCTGACTGTGATGGCCCTGACACATTTGTTATACCTCTCAACCTCAGAGCAAGAAATCTGGACAAAGCCATACATAGAAGTGGGACAAAGGCCCAAAAATATTTTAAACTTAGAAAGATAATAGAACAGGTCTTGCATTAGTATGAATTTTCTGAAGGGTATGAAATCTGAAACTCAAATGTCTGCCATTATTTTCTAACTTCAGTCTTTAATGATTTGTCACTAATTTGCCAAAACAAAAAACAATTTTATGAAAAATGGACCAAATATGTGATGCAAAAAATATAAAATAGCCACACGATACAGCTGGGAACCTGTCAAAGAAGGGACACTTTAATATTAGTACTGCTAACTTGAGCAGCTGACAAAATAAAATAATCTACATGCATTTCTGAAATAAAAGTAATCTATAACTCTGATTATTACAGTTATTTCTTAATTGTAAACCCTCCATGTTTTCTTCCAAAATTGCTATTTTGCGGAGGGATTATTAGGTGGAAGAGCAACATTTTGAGCCAAAATCGGGACAGTTGAGAGGTTTGGCAATGCCTAATTCTATAAAGCAATTTATTTGCATGTACCTCTCAACCTGTTAATACAATAAATCTGGACAAGGCCAAATATATTGGGGGAACATATAAACAGTACTAAAAATTGCTCTTGTATAAACTAAGACAGTTGACAGAACAACAGGTCTTACTTTAGCATGCATTTTTCTGAAGGTTATGAAGTCTGAAACTCAGTGTGTCATTATTTTGTGACTTAATTCCTAAATGATTTGCCAGAAAACCACAAATTTTATGAGGAACAAACCAAAAATAAGAAGCAAAAATCTATTCATTCTTTGAAAATCTGGACAGTTGGGAGGTATAGTTCAGCTGAGGCTGTCTGAGTTTGCCGACCTTCCCCCTCACAACATAGTCAAATGGAGCCTCCCCCCTGCAGCCATTCCAATGATCCATTACTTGGCTATTTCATTCTATTCACCATAAACACTAATGTGCATACTGCTTTACGTCTATGATGATTTGGACTTCATTTGAAAGTTTTATTTTGCATTTTACAGCACAAACACTAAGACATCTGCTAAACAAAGCAATGCAGTCTCACAATGAAAACAGACTTAGCATTAAAACTTCTCTGCCCTTGAAACTCACATTCATTGAAACAGCACTGAAACCCACATTCAAAGAAAATACATTTTGCCAGTGGCAGATAAAGATTAATTCTGAGCTGTTTTTAAATCATAGGCCCCTTCCATATGAAACATACATGTGCTCTTTGATACACCTTCCTGATTGTACTAAATTATATTCCTTGTACAATACAGTACAGTTGTTAGAGGGCATTTTAAATTTATTAAACAATGAAACAAAATGCATGCACCGATAATGACAAAACTGCCCAATTCAGAACATTTTTCCAGTAAACAATGAAACAAAATGCATGCACCCATAATGACAAAACTGTCCAGTTCAGAACATTTCCATCATAAAAGTTCACTCAAACTTCTACAGTCCACCATTATCAGTAAATATGCACAATTCTACAGTCCACCATTATCAGTAAATATGCAGACTCTCTGAAGAAGTAAAAGTCATCTAAATAATTCCACATTAAAGAAATCTGTAACTAATGAAGAGGTTGCTGCTAGCAAACACCTTTATAGTTCATGGTTTCATCGAAAAATAAAGTGTCTGTTGCCCCTGAGGAATAAATTGCCTATATTACATTAAAAAATGATAAGCTAGTAATATTGAAATAGGAAATGGATGGCAAACTGATAACAGGCTCAAAGTTAGTATCTTCGCCAAGGAAGACATTCTCAGTACGGCAGCATCCACCTCTTGTGGGAGTAGAACCCACAGCCTTCTGCATCAAAAGCAAGTACACAACCTGTTGTGCTATTAACAATACAAGCAGACTTAGCATAAGCAGCACTAAACATCTCTTCCCCTGCAGCTCTTCAGCTCCTTGTAAAGTCTACTCAATATTCAACTGCATCTCAACTTCGCAGCACAAGAAATCTAGAAAAAAGCCAAAATTTATTGGGGGGGGGGCACAAAAGCCCAAAAACCAGGGACACATTAAACATTGCTTGTATAATCTTGGAAAGTTGCTAGAATAAAATACTGTGTTACCACCATACATTTTACTGCCAAGGTCCCTGTGCAAAACAGTCAGAGCAACATACCACTATGCCAAATCAGCTGCTTTGTGAAAGAAAAATGCTGTGTTACCACCATACATTTTACTGCCAAGGTCCCTGTACAAAACAGTCAGAGCAACATATCACTATGCCAAATCAGCTGTTTTGTGAAAGAGGAGGAAGACCGAAACTTAAATGGCTATCATTTAGTGAATTCAGTTCTCACCATAGCAGTCAACCTCTTAGCACAAAACACCTGAACAAACTCAGTAATGAGGGAATACAGCCCTCAGACATATTCAGTGAATTCAGTTCTTGCCATAGCTGTCAATCTTAGCACAAAAAAACCTGGACAAAGCCAATAATGGGGGAATACAGTCCCAAAAATAGGGACAAATTTCAAATATTCATCTTATAAACTTAGAAAATTGCTAGAATAAAAAGGTTGTGTTACTATGTATTTTCTGAGGAATATGAAGTCTGAAATTCAAATGCCTGTCAATTTTACTTTTGATGGAACAAAAACAATTTCCAGCAGATGCCCAGGGAGAAATACTGCAAACACGTCTTTGTAAAATGGCAGGACACCAGAGCAAATCCACACAAATACAGGGAGGAGATGCAGACTCCACACAGAAGGCACCCCAGCCAAGAATCAAACCAGAAAACCTATAGCTTTGAGGCAACAATGCTACCACTGCACCATCAAATATGTAAGGAATTAAATATTCAGAAACCTGAAGTCTGAAATTCAAATGCCTGTCAATTTTATTTAACATTTGTTAACCAGGACAGTCTGACTTGGAACAAAAAAACAATTTTCAGCAGAGGCCCAGGAAGAAATAATGCAGTCATATCTTTGTAACATGGGAGGACACAAAAGCAAACCCACACAAACACAGGGAGAAGAGGCAGACCCCACACAGAAGGCACCATCAAATATCAAGCATTTAAACATTTAGAAACTACAGATATTATGAGGAATAGAGCAGATCAAATATGAGGCGGAAATCTGCAAATTATTTACAAATGGTGGTGGGTAGGGAATTCAGGCTCTTAACACCTGCATACAAGGTACAGGGTTCAAGCCTGAGGTATTCCCTACCACACCACCATGTGTTTGCTCTAGCCACCGGTATATAGAAACTAGGGCATTACACACACACACACCTACACACACACACACACACACACACACACACACACACACACACACACACACACACACACACACACACACACACACACACACACACACACACACACACACACACACATACACACACACACACACACACACACCTCTGCCTGTTTAAATGTGTCCAGATCCAAGCAGCAGTACACTTCCAAGTCTATGAAGTAGCCCGCTCGACATCCATGAATCAGCAGTACAACTTACCTCACCTCTCTCCTGATTGGTCCCGTCTGCAGATGAAGCAGTCCAGAGCGTCAGTTCGGTCATCACTGTACAGATTCCTGGGCATCTGTGGGGAAGAAATGCCTTCCTTGTATCCGGACTGCTGACTCAGGCAGTCTGACTTCGCACAGATTCCTGGGCATCTCCGGGGTAGTCTGAGTGCGTCTGCGCATGTGCGGAGTTAGTTCTGGGACAAAAAATGTTTTTGTTTTCTTTAATTTTATGTTTCACGGTTTGTTTTTCTTTTTGTTTCTAGGTGGGAGGGCTGCAGTCTTATAGCACGAGCCACCCCTGAGCTTCAGGGATGAAACTGGTGTCCACCCCTTGAAGAAGGTACCAGAAGAGGCAACAGCCCTAGTGGAATGAGCTCTTACAGAAGTAGACAGATTTGCCATGAAAAGAAAAATAAAATGGCCTTAGATATCTAGGAGGAGATGGTTTACTTGCATACAGCCAAACCCAAGGTCCTGGGATGAAAGGAAACAAATAGATGATCAAACTTATGAATGGCCTTAGTTTTATCCAAATAGCACCTGAGCTGTCTGTGCAAATCCAAGGTATGCACAATGTATTCACTAGCAGACTGAGGAGAAGGGAAAAAAGAAAGGAGTTGTACCAACTGATTCAAGGACAATCCATTTACTACTTTGGGTATAAAAGAAGGATTAGTATGAAGGGACACCCTGTCCCTGCGAAAAAGAAAAAAAAAAAGAGGAAAAGCCGTAAGGGCCTGGAGCTCAGAAACCCACCAAGCATAAGTACGAGCAAGAAACAAAACAGTTTTTTGGGTACAATGTTGCAAAAAAGAATTTTCAGGTTCAAAAGGAGCCTGAGTCAATTTTTCCAAAACAAAATTAAGGTCCCAAGGAGTAGGAATAGGTTTCCTTGAAGGCCAAATATGCAGGAAGCCTTTAAGAAATTGTTTAACCTCAAAATGAGAAATCAAAAGAGAATTCAATGGCAGACAAGCAGAAAGGGCTGACAAATGGGGCTTCACAGAAGAATAGGCCAAGCCAGATTGGAGCAACTCACACAAATAAGAGAGAACGAGAGGGGCCACCACTAAAAAGGGAACTGGTTTTGAGCATGGCACCAGACAGAGAATCTTTTCTGTTTGGACATATACAGTTTTCTGGTTGATGGTTTCCTTGCTTCCTGTAAAACCCTGAGCATATCCTCAGAAAAGAGGTGCCTGCAAGGGATCAAAACCCTATCACCTACAGTGTCAGTTGAAGAGTGGACAAGTGAGTATGGATGAGAGACCCCTTGTCCTGTGCGAGGACATCTAACTGGTGAAGTAACTTGTGGTGACTGCCCCTGGCCATATGCATTAAAAAAGGTAACCAGTGCTGTCTAGGCTAAAACGGAGTCACTAGCAAGATTTTTGGGGAGTCCAGCTGAATCTTCTGCAGGACTCTTGGAAGTAGAAGAAGAGGAGGAAAAGCATAAAGAAACATCCAGTTCCAAGGAAAAGAAAAGGTATCCATCTTCCATGCCAGATGGCATGGCACTCTTGAACAAAAGAGAAGCAGCTGCTTGTTTAGAGTGAAGTCAAAAAGATCTACCTGAGGATTACCCCACTGATGGACAATGTCCAGAACCACATCTCTGTGAAGGATCCATTTGTCAGCCTGTGTTTTGGACCTGTTCAAAGAGTCTGCCACTAGATTGTGCTATGAAGGAATGTATACTACCTGATGAGTTAACTGATAACTAAAAGTCACTTCCCAAGCTTGAAGAGACATCCTGCAGAGAAGTAAGATTTTCTGCCTCCCTCCTTGTTGACATACTACATTACTGTAGTGTTGCCTGTGTACACCTTCAAGGGACCTGGAGACAACATGTGGTGAAAAGCCCAAAGTGCCAGAATCAGAGCTCACATATCTTTGATGTTGATATGGTCTGACTTCTGATGAGGAGGCTATAGACCCTGAACTTTCAGGTGACCAAAAGAAGCCCCCACCCTATGTCTGAGGCATCAGTGAACAGTTCTTGAGAAGGGACTGAAAGGGACAACCTGGGTTGAGAACAAAATTGTTGAATCCACCACTCAAATTCCTTCTTTAGACAGGGAAGAAGAGGTACAGTGAAATCCAGTGGGTGATAATGCTGCAGCCAAAATGACTTGAGGTACCACTGAAGTTTTTCCATATGCAGTCTGGCAAGAGGAAGCACTGAAAAAAAAACAGGCCATGAATACCAGTGCCCAAAAAAACTCCCTGGCTGGTGTGGCAGTCAGAGGAAGAAGAGACTGAATGAAGGCTATCAATGACAAAACCTTTGGTGGTGGAAGAGAGGCCAACACTGGCACTGTCTGAATCCTGCATCTCAGATACACATGATCCTGAGAGGGAGTCAGGATGGACTTTTGGAAGTTGATAGTGAACCCCAGACTTTGAAGAAGAGAGATGGCGAACTTCGTATCCTGTAACAGAAGACTGGGAGAAGATGCCTGAAGCAACATGTCATCTAGATAAGGAAAAATCTGAATGCTTTGTAGACTACAGAAAGCAATAACAGGAGCTATGCATTTTATGAATACCCTTAGGGCAGTAGAGAGGCCAAAGGGCAAAGCAGAGAAATGAAAATGAAAGGAAGACACAGAGAAATGTAACAACTCCCTGAAGAGAGGGTGAATAGGGATATGAAGGTTAGTATCTTTCAGATCCAAGGACACCAGAAAAGCCTGAGGTAATAAAAGAAGAAACATGGTTTGAAGAGTAAGCATCTAAAAAGAGGGACCTTGAGAAAGGTGCTGAGCCAGAAGAGATCCAGATTAGATCAAGCCCCCTCCATTTGAAGAACAAGAAACATTCTGAAATAAAAACCTTTTCCCACTTGTGAAGGGGGTTCAGGTTGAATGGTTCCTTGGTTTACCAGGAACCCTAGAACCTCTAGGAAATGAGAGAGTTGCTCTACAACAGGTTGAAGAATCCCTGAAAAAGGAGGGAGAGATTCCCATACCATGAAGTAACCCTGATGGATGATAGTAAGAACCAGAGTCTGAAGAGATGAGATGCCAATTTGGAAGACAAAGGGAAAGCTGGAAGGTCAAAGGAATCTAGTCTAAAAGAAGGGGGTTGGGCAAATTGCCAAAAAGAAGCAGGCTTATCAGACAAAGGAGGTTTCTGGGCCAGAGACATATGAGAAGCCTTAGCAGAGGGGGCACATACCTAGCAGCCTTCCTGCTCTTGGAGGCTAGGCAGAGTTGCTTACAAACAAAAGCAGAACTAAAAGGATAATTCCTCTGGAACTTAGGGATAGGATCGCCAAAAATATGTTTTAGATCCTGCAAGTCGTTGCCTTTCTCTTGAAAAGACTTAAAACCTGTCAGCAGTATCAGTCCCAAAAAGATGTGTTATTATCCAAAGGACCATCCAATAAATTGGCCTTAATGTCCTCAGACAGATACTGGAGACAAAGCCAAGAATAATGCCTCATGACAGGGAGGGTTTGTAGAATGATTAAGGTGGTTACCTTACAGACATAAGGTACAGGATTTGATTCCCACCTTTGAAAGGGAAATTGGCTAGGCTTAAAATGGCCCACAAAGGTAGCTAGCCTAGTACTTACCTATGAACCTATGAGAGACCCAAAAGCCACAGCCATGGAAGAGGCATCAACAGTATCTTAGCCACACTTGATAGAGTGGTGAGCCACTTGAGAAGCAGAACCTAAAATAGATAAGGGAGATGATTTGCCTTCAGAATCGGTGAGGTCAGAAATAATCTGACAAGCCTGAGCAATCTAGGCCAGAGCATACCTGGTCATGTGAGTCTGGTAATTAACAATCCTAAAGGCCAAAGTAGAAGCAGTGTAAGTTTTCTTACCAATCCTCTCAATTGCCCTACTATCCTAATCAGAAGACAAAAGTTTGGAAGAGGGCAAAAGCTTAGAAGGTTTTTCAAAAGAGACTGATGCCACAACAGAATCAGCAGAAGGACATTTGAAAAAAAAACTGACAATCCTCAGAAACCTTATAGAATCTATCAGGTTTCTTAGGAGCAGGAGGCTGAGAATCAGGTGACTTGGAAGCAGCAATGCAAGTATCTAACAAGGTAGCCAACACGGGAAGAACTGTTGATTGTTTAGGAGTATCCACCTGAAGCAATTCATAATATATTCTCTGAATATCAGATACTTGAGAGGCATCCTACTTAAAGTATTCCATCATCCTAGCAATTGTGTCCCCAAAGGACAATTCTTCAAATGGAGACTCGGGGCTAACAGACTCATCTTCATCAGAACCATAAGTCAAAGGCAAAGGCATCTGTGAAGAATAGAACAAAGACCCCTCATCAGACACTGAATCCTCATCTGAGGAATACAATTCCCTAAGCCATTTAGAAGGGGTAGAAGTCAAGGAGGAGAAGGTAATGAAACCCCTTCAGGAGGCTTTAGGACTATCAAGGCAGAAACCAAGCCCTGAGTAAACTCTTGCCATTCCCTTTGGGGATCCTTAGGATGGACCAAAACATACTTCAGTTTTTGTCTTTTCTTGGAAGGGACATCAGCCCTAACAAATACCAAAAGTTCTGACCCTTGTTGAGATTCAGTAAGGGAACCTGGAACCTCCTCCCTGACCAATATCTGCTGAATCCCTCTAGGAACCTCAGAAATAATCAACCGTGATTCCTCTTCAACATCCAGAGCAGACACCTGCAAAGCCTCAGAGGAAGTGTGAAAAAATGGATCTATGTAAGCCTCCGATGGATTCGTGGGAGAGGAATCCAATGTAGACACCAAATGATCTACAGAGATATTACCCACTTTCAAAGGGACATCCAGTGGAGGCTGGACAGCTAAAGAGTCCAGCCAAGACTTCTTGGCCTTCTTCTTACTTAGCAGGAGTATCTCAGGATTAAAGGATACCCTGGGCTAACTGTTTAAGCCATTGATTTTCAAGATAAATGGCCAGGGAAGACAAACACTTTACAGATACTACAAGAGGTACAGTCATGGGAAATGCCCAAACAAAAAATACATTGTTCATGACAATCCTTATGGGGAATCTGCTTCCCACACTGACATTTTCCCTTCTTGGATGACATGACCTCTAGGTAGCAAAATAAAATGGTGTCTAAGAATGGAGCATATCAACAAGGCATTTAGACCAACTTGCAATAATGGCTTTCAAAATGGCAGCAAAGAAGTTCTGGGAAGTTGTATCTGTACATTCCTCTTATACCCTATGTTTTGTCTGGGGAGCATAAATGTGACATACGGTGTGTTAAAATGTATCAACAGTGCACTCTGCTGAAATGAAAAAAAATGTGTATGTATTATTGTAACTGAATTAAATGTATATGTTTTAATAGAGGATACTGGGACAGCAAAGGTTAAGCAGCTAACTTACTTTAAGAAAAATAAAGGAAATGTAAATGAGCTATTAATATTTTACAGGGAGTAATCTCAGAGTATAGAGTATTCTGTTTTGGGGAACCTGACTAGAAAGACTGCTCACATATTTCATTGTGCCTTATTCTATCAAGTTATTATGGAATAGTAATTCTCCTAGATTCAGTCAGGAATATAGTGAAGCTTAGTTTAGAGATTGTTTTTCTTTATTTCTCTGAGTGTGTTCATCAATGTTATTTTCAATATTTCCTGTGATTTGAACTCTGTGGTTTACTGTAAATATATATTTAGTATTTTCTTGTTCTTTTATTATTTATTATTAAATATATTTAAACTTTTCATTGTGGCTGGACTTTCTTAGAAAATATTTAAGCTTTGAGAGTATTTGCACATATTTATTTGGTGATAACACTGGCCCCTCCTGAAAGCCTGGTTAATATTACCATTTGTATTAATATTAACTTCACTCAGTATAATTGGGTATCCTTTTAAGAGCCTTATAGTAACTGACTGGTAGCAGTGAATCTACCTTCATATCTGGGCAAGGTTGGTAGACTGGGTAGTGTGTGTGTGTGTGTGTGTGTGTGTGTGTGTGTGTGTATGAATTACATCTCAAAGAGTGTGTGCGTGTCAGCTACTTGGGGAAGGGACATGAAGCACTGATTTTACTGTGCCATTGGGGAGCCCTATTGGGGACCTGAGGAGAGACAGACAGAGACACCCAGACCCTGAACTGAGTGTGTGTGCCCTATGTGCTCTTAAGGGAAATTGATCTCGAAGCACAGAGGTCTGTCTCTGGAAATACTGAGTGTATCCATTTGTATTCCAAGTACATGTTCCTCTCCAGTGTCAGTGATGAGGATTTAGGCTCCTTGATTACTGGCCCAGTGTGGGGACATCACATGGTGCATACAAGATCAGTAGGCTTTTGTATACTGTCCAAGCATTCAACTTCCCTGGGCAGGACATCCCTTCTGTATTGGATACTACAACAGTGATATAGAAGGACATCAATGTACTATTTAGAATGAATCACTGACTACCTTTTATAATATATTCCTCTAAATATCCTATATCCAATACCCTTACCTTTCTTAAGCTAAGAATTTTCTGCATAAACTTTAATTTCATTTCAGAAAAATGTTTGGTTCAGTGGCATATATTCTGAGTGCTTAGAATATTCTACATTTTTCACCATAAAGCATTATAAGCAGTAAGGCAGGGGTTTAATATTTCAAATTTTTTAATCATTTTCTGCATGAAAAGATTTGGGTAGACAACCAATCCTGAGGTGAAACCAGAATGCTTTATTTCTCTTCCTACATTTCCCACAAAAAGATACTTTTTAATACAATATGTTAATCAAAAAGAGCATGCCTTTATTACACAGAATGCATAGGTTGAAGTAGTAAAGGTCAAACCTAAAGAGTTTAAAGAATGTTTGTGCTCTGTTACAACAAGCACAGGCAATGGTTTCTCGTAGTCGTCAATTTACTTGCCAAAGGCACAGTTATGGGTTTCTTAACTGCAACCTATACAAGTATATCAGTATATCAGATGTCTCTGTTTGTACCAATATGAGAAGGTTATCATCTCTGGGCATCTTGTTCAGGTTTGAATGACATACATCCTCACAGACAAACCATGACCATTGATAATAATGTAAGATACATGCAAAGAACATTACACCCAAATATAATTAAAAAATTCATGCCTCTTGGAAGTAAGACACACAGCTAGCAAACATGACAAAGCCCAGTTAAAACTGGTCTGATCATTTCCTAAACTACACTTCACTTCCTTTTGTTTGGTACAACATTATATCTAGAGACACTATCCTTAAAGTAGTAGGTACCTGAAAACACAGCATACATCAAAGTATGAAATGCAAGTCCTTTGACCTTGTACTCACCCTATCTGCATCTGCTGCCATTTATAATCACCTTATCAAAATAAACAGAACTGTTCCTCATAGCACAAGCTTTGTGTATTGAAAGTGTATGGCAGGTATTTAAAGGGTAACTCCTCCACTAATGAAAATGAAATAGCAGCAGAAAATGAAATGCAGGAGTCCTTCCCAGCAGAAGTTTGCACCAGTATCTTAGGGAGGCATGTGATCAAATGTCAAAACACTTAAAAAGTAGAAAAGTTCTCTAATTACTTCTAAATTGGAGTAACAGTACTTAGTGCTCATGGGAAACTAAATAGTGCTAAGGACAGTATTACTACTTCAAAGCAGTATGCCTGAATACCAATTCGTCAATGTGATTTGAGTAACTAGGCACATTTCTGCACAACACTGTTTTACCCTACAACCAGGAGACCAGAAGAGAGGCTGAAAACGGCTAGCTTAAAAAAAAAAAAAAAAAAGCGGCAACTAAGGGTGAGAGAGACAGAGAAGAAAAGAAAATAAATATACGTGGACTAACAGAGACATGGATACTGCCAGAGAGAGAGTAAGGAATGAAAGATAGGAGAGGAGAGATATCCTAGGGAAAGAGAACAGAAGAAAAGGTAAGTGTGTGCGGGATGTGGGTCTGCAATGTATCTCAGGGACTTGTAGATACAAGGAGATACAAAGTGTGCTGAAGAGTTTGGAAGCTTGAATGTAAGGAAAATACATAAATGGAGTTAGTGAGAAGATACTGGAGGGAGAAGATACCAGCTCAGCCAGGGAAGATAAGGCAAGAATGCACTAATTTTGACATAAGTGAGAGCCAGCAGGCATGGTAGCAATATGTAGCAGAAGAAAGAAAGTATGTTTTCTCCTGTCTACCTGATGAATCTGGGCATCTTGGGGCAATGTAGCAATTGCCTCATGTACACTGACAACCCTCTCCTCCTACCACCCAACACTACAACCTGTGAGAGACGCACTTATATAGCCAAACTGGAAGCCAAGCTCTCTCCCGCCAAGTCTCCAACATATGTCACATGCTTTCATTCATCACCTTTTTCATGAAAGACATGCTAAATCAGAGAGATGTTGTCTAGCTCAGTTTCAGAAATACCATCAGCTTTGTCCTGTATAGCAGGCTACTGTATAGGATACATGTAATGATGAGTGGGAGAATGATAAAACGTGTGGGACACTGACTAGAATAGAGGAAGCATACACTGCTAATAAGGTAGTTCCTGTCAAATTAACTGAAATCAGAAATAGGACCAGCACTTTTCAGAATATTTGTGTCTGACATAGAATTGGGCATTGTAAATTGAATTAGCATTTTTGAGGATGACAGCAAAATTATGGGGGTAGTAGATAGGCAGACAGTTTAGCATCGGATTTTAAATGACTAACAGGAGCCAAGTGTCAGCTTAAATATAAGGGAGAACATTTCAACAAGTTGCACTTACAAGCATCAATTTGAGAACATGCTATATATCACTAGATGCACTCCGGCACTGCAGCACAGAAAAGAACTGTGCTGTTGGATATGGATAGAATGAATTACAAAAAGCAGAGCAAAAAATGTGATGTCTAAGACATCTAAGGTGATAAGCTGTACCATTAAGATATAAACTCCAGGGAGAAGGAAGTAATTTCACTCTGTAGATCAAATATAAGGCTGCATCTGTGATACTGCAACTATTCCTATAGTCCATACAAAAAGCCATATTGTTGAAAAGAGTACAGAAGAAAGTCACAAGAAAGGTGAACTGGGTGAAGGAACAAACATATGAGGAAACATAATGTGATAATCATGCACAGAATAACATTTTGTGAGTTCAGAATCCATGCACTGTATGTATGAAAGTACTACAATAAAGAAAAGACAGGAGTACAAAAAGGTATGATCACAAAGTAGAAGGGTTCAATTTCAACATGGATATGAAGAAATTATTCATCACACAGAGTGTGATAGAGAAAAAGAAACAACTTGCTAGAATGTATGATGTACAGTAAATTACAGACACAGTCTGGATGGCATACTAGAGTTAGAAAATAGGAAAGTGTTGAGAGGAACAGCTGTGCGATGTTAGATGCAGCACTCAGGTGAACTGACTAGATCTTTGGTCATTTTTTTCTTTTTTTCTGACCCTTGTATGTATGCATACATGTCTGTATGAATTTAGTGAAAATGTCAGGTAACTGCTGCAGTCTTCATGCAGTATAACTTCAGTTTTTCAAAATTTCCTCTTCATTATTGTGCATGGCAGCAGCAGGTGACCTTGCAACATCCACATGAGCACTCATTATGAGTGGATCAACAAAAACTGCAAATACAGTATGCAGCACATGAATGCAGATATATATAAACCCAATTTATTGCAGACCTCCTCAAACGATAAATAACACTAGCAGTCAGGTTTAATCTAAAACAGCTTCACCAGTGCATGGACCAACAGAAAACAAAATATGCTCCAGTAGGTACAACTGTGCTACAGTAAGTAATGCCATCACAATAGTTGCTTCTAGACATATTTTAAGAAGCACAAACTATAGGACACAAAATCCTGAAAAAGTACAAAATGTAAATCTGCAAATAGTAGTGTGATGGTTAGATTTGCCTGTGATCTTATCAATGAAATGTCTCAAGGCTTTATTGTGTCAGAAAATTCCTGAAAAATGTTGTGAATTATGGAAAAATCTATTGTTATTTTGTTTTAAATACTTGAAAGGATTATTAAAGATATTTAGGGTATAGCAATTAAAAATTGCCATTCTGGTATTATTTTCAGAATTGTACCTCGCACAGTTTTCACAACACAGTGCTTAAAAATGTCAACAGCATAAAAGTCAAGGCAAATATCACAAATAAGTATTACTTCCATTTTCACAAAATGTTCTATTGCCTGCAGATTTCTGAAAGCCAGACACAGACATCATGTGAGTAATGTGTAAAAGTGTTAGATATTAGCTATGGGGTTGTCTTGAAAGGTTTGTGCTCATTTGTTCCACATCCCAGTATCTGAATAGCTCCAGATCTATATTAGATTTATATCAAAATCTTGTTTAGTCCCAAAACTTCAAAGAAAAGCCAAAGGCAATTCAGGCAAATACCAGTAAGTCTCAAAACTTCCCATTATGCCTTTAGGGTTTTGCATATGCGGTTTACACATCAGCACCCAATACCCTTCGAACTGTGTACCCCACCCCCATTACAGTTTCCCTCTACATAACCCAGTGTAAAGTAAATGAATTTAAACTTGCCAAATTCTATTTCCTAATTTTGGACAGCCCAGTTGATTTTATCACTGTCAGTGGTTGCAAATGTTTGGGCTTTTCCATTTTCTCTGAATTTGTAGAATCAAGGATTTAGTATCTAAATATAAGGGGGTGTGGGGAAACCCTACACAGGGAAGCTGGGGGGGGCTCCCCCTAAAAATACACTTTGTTTCATCAAGCTCAAGCTTTTTACATTGCATTTCATCTGGCTGAAGATTCAGTGAATTTAGACTTGAAATAAGGGGGGGAAACCATTAATACTTATTATACCATGATCCCCCCAAAACGTGCACGCTGATTGGTCAGCGTGCCCGTTGTAAATCGAGTTATACTAATGGAAAAAGGTCCGGTCGCCCGGACTTTTTTCCATTAGTATAACTCGTTTTTTTAAAAACACTGTCTCACTATGTTAAATGGGTTTAACATAGCGAGACAGCTTTAAAATAAGCAACGGAAATCTCCGTTGCTTATTTTAACTGTCTCGCTATGTTAAACCCATTTAACATAGCGCAGACAGTGTTTTAAAAGCAACGGAGAAAGCAAGATCTCCGTTGCTTTTTTAGTTTCGCTATGTTAAATGAGTTTAACATGGCGAGACAGTTTTAAAATAAGCAACGGACACCTCCGTTGCTTATTTTGTAACTGTCTCGCTATGTTAAACTCATTTAACATAGCTTAACACTAAAAAGCAACGGAGATCTTGCTTTCTCCTAAGCTTTACACAGCTCTGATGTACCGCGCAGGCACGCAGTACATCAGAACTGCCGGATGCCAGACATCTGCGGAAGGGCAGTAAACAGGCATTATATTATGCCATTATTTAAGAAAAGTAATAGCTTCTTTTCTTAAATAATGTCATGAATAGCAATAACCACTTCTGGGTGTGGTAATGCTAAATTTACCCATGGTTGGCTTTGTTTGGTCACTCCGGCTTCGCCCTCGGGACCAAACCACGCCAACCGTGGGTAAATTTAGCATTACCCACACCCAGGCGTGGGTTATTGCTATATTCATATTAGCTCTGAGATCACTGTACCTCAAAACAGAATACTGCAAGATACAATAATCTTGGACTTGCTACGTATTTCCCACATTTGCATATTCAGTTGTGCTATTCCAAAGATCTCAGTTATGGTCTTGGAATTGTAATAGGTACCATGCTCAAACACTGTATGAAGCAGTTTTGTAAGTTTCAGCTCCAAGGGGCAACAGTTCACATGCACTTAAATGTGTGGACGACATTACTGTTAATGAGATGCTACCCAAAATTATGGATATTACTAATAGCTGCTGTAAAACTCAATGAGTGGTGATCATACCTCCCAACCTCTTACAGCAAGAAATCTGGACAAAGCCATTAATAAAAGGGGGACAAAGGTAAAAAAATAAGGACAATTTTTAAATATTGCTCTTACAAACTTAGAAAGTTAATAGAATAACAGGCTTTGCAGTAACACAAATTTTTTTGAAGGGTATGAAGTCTGAAACTCAAATGTCTGTCATTATTTTCTAACTTCAATCTTTAATGGTTTGCCACTAATTTGCCACAAAACAACAATTCTATGAGAAACGGACCAAAATATGAGGCAAAAATCTGGACTTTCTGCAAAAATCTGTACAGTTGAGAGGTATGGTGGTGATCTCTTAAGCTGCTAAAATCATGGATCTACTTTTCAGATCTTCACAAAATGCCATTTTCTGAACCATATCTTGAGTTATTTGCAATACACCGTGCTCTGATATTCTGGGGGGAAAAAGTAAAAATCTTTATAACACTATTACTACATTTTTAATTTGTTCTATGTGAGAGGTAGACACTTAAATTATCTAGGCTGCACATTTCATATGTTTTTTCATTGGTTGAACTGTCTCTTGAGCGATACTTAAATACACAGTGAATTTATGGGCCTTTGTCTTTTCTAAAAAGATTTCAAGCCTATGTAAAATAAAGCACCGCTGGTGATTCCCTGCTAGTTTTTGCAACCCACCCTCCCATTTGTTGATGTCTTTTTAAACCTGATGATTTTAACCTGCTCACCCCTAGTGTAAATTGAGCTTTACAAGCTCGTCTCTTTCTACACTGCTGTTGATATCTTGAATTATTTATTTGCCTTTCCTTGTGGTTATATTGAAAAAGTGCATTTTGCCTCATCATTGTCTGTTCTACTGATTTACTTGCATTGAATTCATTATCCATCTAGCTGTTGGATAAAGCAGTGTATATTTATACTCTAACAAACACTTGTTTTTACATCAAGAGGTCAGTGGATTTTCCATTTAGTGCAATGGGAGGTAGCCTGGTCTGTTTATGTTGGAAAAAATACTTGAGATTTCTGCATGCTGTTTTATTGGCTGGATGGCTTATTAATCAGCTTACCTTGGTTTTAGTGCCTTTATAAATGTTGTACAACTGAGTGGCTTTTGGCTCATTTATTCTAAGCGAAGAACTTTTATTGAATAATCTTACTTTTATAAGCTGTTTAAAGTACACTGCTGTATCCGTATCTCTATGTTTGTTGTGGTAGCATTTTATATATTTTAAGTTTGTTTCAGATATCATTCCATTCCAGACGCTCCTTTACTGTGCTGTTACATTAGGAGAACTGGGATTATTTGCCTAGTGGCAGTAGGTGTTTACCTGGTCTATCTGAGCTAGAAAGCACACAAAAGGGCTCCAACTATTTATTTTTTGCACTTCTCTTATATACTGTTACTGTACTTTAGCAGTTTAAAAAAAACTGTACTGCCTGCTGTTGCTTTAAGTAAGAAGACTTTAAAAAGTCTCTCAGATCACACCTCTCTTCTCTCTGGCAATGTACTTGTGCCAAAATAGTACCACTTAACACCTGATCCACTACTATATCCCTCTACAATATCACTAGTTAGGAGCTCTCTCTGACTTGCTGAATTCAACTGCTTATGCCTATAAAACTCCAACAAGTAACAATCAAAAGTGCCACTCTACATGACTAATTCCATCCTCAAGTGATCAAATTGTACACAATGTTGATGTGCAATGTTTGTAAATAACTTGTACCATTGTGTTTAATATTTATTTCCATGCACTGAGACTGTATATACACTATATATTATCCTTTTTCTTGTGTGTACTATTAATGTTTATGTGGAGCTTTTCTCCCCGGGCCTCTACTGAAAATGGGCTCACCTAGGCCCAGTAGACTTTCCCAGTTAACAAATGCAATAAATAAATAATAAGTAGTCAATTGTACCATATTACATTGTATCTGTTAGTTGTAGGACTGTCGTAGGTAGTTTGTATGGTCTTGTTACACTTGGGCTCCAAACCAGTTACTATATACTCTTAAAAAAAAAAAAGGATAGTGCACTGTATGGTTGCAGCTGTGTCAGCTCATTCTAGAGATACACCTGTACTACCAACTATACTGCTAGCTAATGTGAGATCACTGGATAGCAAGATGGACTACTTGAGACTGGAACTCTCCAACAAGAACAAGGTGAGAAATACTTGTTTATCTTTGATTACTGAGATGTGGCTGCATGACAAGAGAAATGATAGTGCAGTAAATTAAGGAATTTTACACTGTTCTGTGCAGACAGAAAACATACACTGTGTGGAAAGGCCAGAGGAAGTGGAGTCTGCATCTATGTTAACAAAAGATGGTGCAGAAACTGTGAAATCATACCATCACACTGGAGTGAGAACTTATGAGTTCCCATCCATTAAATGTAGACCATTTTACTTGCCCAGGGACCTGAATGGGGTCAGTGTAACAGTGGTATGTATCCTACCTAGTGCTAATACCACTAAGGCTCTAAATAAACTATGCAATCATATGTGTGAGCTGCAGAGCAAATATCCTGACTTTGTACATGTGGCAGCTGGTGACTTTAATCACATAAATCTGAAAGAAGTACTCCCACACTCCCATCAGTATGTGGACATTCCTACAAGGGGTGATAATATCCTGGACAAGGTGTGCATAAACTTAAAGAAAACTTATAAGGCAGGCCATCTTCCAGAAATGGGAAACTATGACCATTATACCATCTTGCTATCACAAGCTTACAAACCTACCCTTGTTAGAGAGAAACCCCCAAAGAAATAAATCAGGGTATGGCCTAAGGGGGGTATAGATGTCTTACAAGACTGCTTTGAAAGAGCCAACTGGGATATGTTCAAGCAGGCAGCCACAGTGAATCAGCATCTGAGCATTGATGAATACATTGAGGTAGTGATGGCATACATTTCAAACTGTCTTGATGGTGTAACAAATAAGAGTATCACTATTAGAGCTAAGCAGAAGCCATGTCTCACCCCTAAGATATATGAACTTCTGAAGGAGAGAAACGCATCTTAGAAGGCTAAGGACAAAGGAGCCCTAAGTGTAGAAAGAGGTAATCTGAGGAGGAGTTTAAAAGAGCCTAAGAGGGAGTATGGAAGAAAGGTACAGAGCTACTTTGAAGATGTGAAGGATGTAAGGAGACTATGGCAAGGCATGCAGCAGATCAACAACTAAAATCAGGTCAGCACAGTGTGAGGCCAACATCAAATTCCTGGACAGTTTAAACATCTTTTTTGGTAGATTTGAAGAAAGAAACAACAGGTTGGCACTAAAGCTACCCACTGATGAGAAGGATGCAGTACTCAGCCTCAGCACAGAGGAGGTAAGAAGAGATCTAAGGAGAGTGAACCCCAGGAAGGCTGTTGGCCCAGACAAGATATTGGGCAAGGTGTTAAAAGGATGTGCTGATCAACTATGTGCAGTGCTCAAGAAACATTTAACACCACTCTTGCCATGGTAAAAGTACCCTCATGATACAAGGAAACTAACATCATCCCACTACCTAAGAAAACCACTCCATCCAGCCCTAATGACTACAGACCAGTCACTCTGACATCCACTGTTATGAAATGTTTTGAGCGGCTAATCAAAAAGCATCTTTCATCATGGCTACCTCCTGATTTTGACACTCTGAAGTTTGCGTACAGCGCTAACTGATCCATGACTGATGCCATATATGTAGCACTACACATCTCCCTTGAGCATTTAGAGGGCAAAGACAACTATGCGAGGATGCTGTTCATAAACTTCAGCTCTGCATTTAATACACTGGTACCAATGCAGCTGATAGAAAAACTGACACATTTAAGGATCAGTAAACATCTCTGTAACTGGATCCTGGACTTCCTGATTGAGAGACCACAGAGGGTGTGTTCAGGTACGAACACATCAAAGTGCATCACAATTAACACCGGGGTTCCACAGGGATGTGTTCTCTGCCCACTTTTATTCACTATCCTGACCCACAACTGCTGTGCTAAGCACACATCCAACCATATCATCAAGTTTGCTGATGACACCACAGTCGTGGGGCTCATCACAAAGGAGGATGAAAGGGCATACAGATAGGAGACAGCATCTCTGATGAATTGGTGTGAGGGGAACAACCTTGACTGGAATGCAAGCAAGACCAAAGAGATTATCATCGACTTCAAGAAAAGAAGAACAAACCACCCACTGCTCAGGATCAATGATGAGAGAGTGGAGAGGGTTAAGAGTATGAAATTCCTGGGTGTACACATATCAGAGAATCTCTCATGGTTGGGAAACACCAGCCATCTGGTCAGGAAAGCCCACCAATGCCTCCACTTTTTAAGAAAGCTGAAAAAAGCTAAGCTTCATCCTCATATTCTCTTCACCTTCTATAGAGGTGCTACAAAGAGCATTCTCACCTGCAACTTCACAGTGAGATTTGGAAGCTGCACAGTTACAAACAGGAAGGCACTACAAAGAGTGGTGAGGGTTGCAGAGAAGGTAACAGGTTCCAGTTTTCCATCATTACATCTTTATTCTGCACGAAGCATCCGAACGTCCACCAAAATAATACAGGACAACATGCATCCTGCACAGGGACTGTTTAACCATCTGGCATTGGGCAGTAAATATCACAGCATCCGCTGCAGGACTACAAGATTCAATAACAGTTTCCACCCTACAGTAATTACACTTCTGAACTCAGGCACTAGTCCTAGGGATCTGGACACATAATAAGTCAGTTTTTATTTATTTGTGCAATACATACTTACATATATTCCAAGCAGGTGCAATATTTATTTATTATATCCATAGTCAGTATTATTAGACATTTCAATCTGTAGTGCGTTTTGTATTACTTTAAATATGGTAGTTAATTTAACTCAGGGGAGGGTATTCTTTTCATATATGAGTGTTGGTAAATGTCTCTGCTCTTTCTTTCATGTATTGAGATTAATATTGTATTTTTTAGTTATGTTTATTTTCACTTTCCTTTGTAATCTCAAGAATTGAGTTGATACACGAAATGTTGTTTAGGCTACACATGTGTAATTCTAAATTACAATAAAGTTTTTGACTTTAGCCTACACAAAGTATAGGTCCCTCTTGTAGTCTCAGCACTACATGCACAGTCCTGTCAAATTAACCCATTCCTTTCCCTAATAAAGCATACAGTAAGAGCCTGCTATCGTGAATGGGCAGTTTCCCATCATTCCTCTGGCCAACCTGATAGACATGGGCATCCTGAGGCAATGTAGCAATTGTCTCATGTATACTGACAACCACTTACTCCTGAAACAAACAAATACTTTATGTGAGACATTTAGCTACACTGTGAAATTGGAGGCAAGACTCTCACATAAGGACTCCATCATAGTCCATGTAGGGGTGAATGACATGAGACATACCTCACTAGACTATATGAAGACAGACATGACTGCGCTCTCAGACTATGTGTCACAGGCGGTTTCCTATTGGAACATCGAATATTCAATTGTTTGAATCACTAAAGGTCAACCTTTAATAATTGAACGATTAAATATTTGAATGTTCGTAAAAAATTATTAAAAAAAAGTAAAGGGTGTAGGCAGGGGGGCAAGACCCCCTGCACCCCCACACCCTCCGCTACTTAAATATACCAACTCAGAGATCACGCTACAGCATAGGAAAGGGAAACCTTCCCTTTCCTGCACTGAACTCCATTAAAGTATGATCTTGGAGTTGGTATATTTAAGCAGGGAGAGTGTAGGGGGGTGCAGGGGGGGGCTTGCCCCCCTGCTCACAGCAGTTACTTTTGTTTTTTTATTATATTTTCATAGTTTTAGTACTTCAATCATATGGTGTCAACCATATGGTATTTGAAGTACTGAAACCTCAATAATGTAATATGTAACCGTCACAGGCAGGTGTAGCATTCTACCTTCTCCAAAGATGATGGCAAAATACACACAAAAATGAGTGACTTTAACAATTGGCTTTCTTTCTGGAGTCAGTCCAAGGGAATCAACTATCTGTCAGACTGGGAAGACATAGTCAACAGGCCACTCTGTTTTGCCAGAGATGGTCTGCACCTGTCTCCTCTAGGCTTGCAGAAACTGGCAAAGGCATTAGCCTCCCCTATTGTGCCTTTTTTAGGCAGTGTCAAAATAACTAACCTCCCAACATAACAAAATCCTCTCTAGATAAACTCAAGGTACTGCTGCTTACAAGAAACTACACTCCCTGTAAGTACTCTTTACTTTGGAAGATGCTGATGTTTGTGCAGTCACCAAGACATGGTTCAAAGGCATGGAAAGACCCTGGCCAAGCAGAGCTACAATGTCTTCCATACCATCAGACCACAAACTGAGCATGAAAGAACCAAAACAGGAGGTGTATCCATCTTCATTAAGGATAAGGACACCACTAGACTGATCAAACAGTATGACTATCTTGAACTACTCAATGTCCCATTAACTACAGGCAAAGCCCCCTACCACGTCATAGCTAGCTATAGGTCCCCCACGAAACAGGAAAAGCATACAACATACCCAGACTTATCAGAGTCACTTGCTATACAGCCCAACACCTTACTCATGGGTGATTTCAATGATCTTACCATCGACTGGGAAACATACACGACCACAAACATGCTGACTCAGAGGTTCTTGGACTTTGTAAATGAAAATGCCGTGGAACAGCTAGTCAGCACACACACAAGAGGCTCAAATGCCCTGGACATAGTACTCAATAACAGATGAGAGCACTGCCCCCCACCCCCCGTGTGATGTTCTCATTGGTAACATCAGACCAGAAATCAGTCTTGCTTGCTATAATTATAAGACCAGATACCCCATCAAGCTTAAAATGCTTAAGAATTTTTCAAGGACAAATTACTTCCTACCAAGTGATAATATAAGAAGCTTCAAAGCCCCCTCGAATGCAGATAACATGGAGTCCTATGCAGAGGTGTACACCAATGCCTTGTATATCCACTTAAGCAGTTGTATAGAATCAGCTGTACCTGACCAGATTAAATCCAGGTCTTGCCAAAAAAACAAGCCACCCTGGTGAACCCCTCGTACAAATAGACTTATCAACAAGAAAAAGAAACTACTGACCAAGAACACGAGGGAACTAGCTCAGCAGAGAGCTTAAACAAACAAATCAGAGATCTTGTCAAGTTCGCCAAAGCTAATTATGGACTAAAAATAACCTCCCTAGCTAAGGATAATCAGAAGGCATTCTTTAACTATGTCCAAAATCTAAAAAAGGAATACCCAGCTATGCTCTGAACTGGTTGTGGATGGCCACACCCATACGTAAACAGACACAATAGCAAACCTGCTATCTGACAACTTTGGAGCAAACTTCTCCTCCCTGTACCCTATAGTCATCACCCAAAGTATACCTGCCACCATTCCTCAACCTATTATCTCAAGAGAGCAGGTCATCTCAGTGCTCTCTCAAGGCCAAAAACACAACATCAATAGAACCAGACAACATCCCAGGTTGCCTTTTAAACAACTTAAAACATGACCTAGCAGACCCACTTGGATCCCTGTTTAACCACAGACTGCGAACTGGCTATGTTCCAGCGGACAGCAGCAGTAATCCCTCTGCACAAAGGGGGACCATCACCTGGCCCTGGGAATTATAGGCTGATAAACTTCACTAGCCTCATCCACAAGGCCATGGAAAGAATAATTATGGACCTTATTAACAAGAACATAGGTAATCTCCAAACTCTGGGACCCAACCCAGTTCAGATCCATTAAAGGTAAATCATACCTGTTAAACATGGCTGACTTCTTTGAGAAATTCACTAAGGTCCTGGACAAGGGAAAGACAGTGCATACCACCTGTCTTGTCCTAGCCAAGGCATTTGACACAATCCCCATTCAGGTATTATACAGAGAGACTCTCTCAATTGAGAATTAACTCCTACATTACCCAAATGACTAGCCAACTGGCTCACCGACAGGACCCATACTGTCAAAGTGGGTGACTACACCTCTAGCAAAAGAACAGTCAACAGTGGCATACCACAGGGTTCTGTGCTGGGTCATTTACTCTTTGGAATTTATTTCTCAGAAGTTCAGACAAATTTGGACGGGCTGTGTCTAACCAAGTTTGCTAATTATTGCAAATTGAGAGCAATCATTGAGTCCCCCAACTATGTTAATATACCACAGGCAGGGCTAACATAGACAAATGATTGGTGCCAAAGTCACAGATTAACGCTAAATGCAAAAGAATGCACCATTATTCCCTTTGGAAAAGCTGACATCCCTGCTAATTACATTATAGAGAGCACCCCACTAAAACTAGACTCAGTGGTATGTGATCTAGGTACTCAGGTTGATAGCAATCTGAACTTTGACCATCACATATCCACAGTAGTAAGGAAATCCTTCTATGCGGCACATCTTATAAGTAAAGGCATCACATCTAGATCTAAGGATGTTATAATTCCATTATACTCAGCCCTCATCAGACCAATAATTCAATACAATGCTTCTTTTTGCATGTACCTCACCAGACACCTGCAACAACTGGAGAGACCAATAGAGGGTTCTCACCAAGAAATCACAGGGTACACAAAACAAGTCTTACACAGAAAGACTGAAAGCCCTGTCACTGTATTTCCTCTCCTATACGTTGCTAAGGGGTGTCCTGTGCCTGGTTTACAGGGCAGTCTCTGACCCAGCCTTGATGGAAATGCTGCACATTTGTAACTCAAACTACATGAGGGTCACTCACTCCAGCAGTCTTAACCTAGCCTCTGACATGAACAGGTCATGCTGAAGATCTAGATAGATACATCTCCCAGAGACTGCCACTTCTCTGGAACAAGCTTCCAATTCATGTGAAACAGAGCCCCTCCTTGACTCTCTTCAAACGCAACATAGCTCAATGGATGGGTGACTGCAAATTCACTCCTGGGGTGGTCCCCATGTCCCTCCTGCACAGAGGAAGTCGATATTAACTACCACAGACCCTTACCTCTGCGAACTTTACTCAACTAACCCCTGAGAATTATAGCAATTCGGGATAAATATGGCTAGGCTTGTAAGGGCTCTAGGGCTGTTATCTTAGTAACCCTCTATGAAACTATGAACTTAATTGCGTAAGACTACTCTGCACAAATGCATCTTTTTGTGGGCAATCCAGATGCAGAGATCTTGTTAAGTAACCTAGTATACAAGATGAGACTGTTGAAAACAAACACAGGACAAAAGGGTAAACTTATTTTAATTGCTAAGATTATAAAAAAAATGAATGCTATGAAAACTCACTATTTAATCAATCAAGCTCTTTTGTCTCACATAAAACTTTAAAAGAGACTTTACTGGACAAATAAAATGACAAACTATTCTATTTAAATACCTTGCTGAATTGCACATTAAAGTCACATAATAATATTATTTCAAAGAATAGAGTGGAAATAATCAATTAAAAATCAATGTATCATAGGCATATATTTTTAAAACATATCTAAACTTAATACTCCTTAATATAACATTAATACCCTGTCAGCATGTGGCATCACATGCCACTTGCAATGTATGTTCTTTATATTCAAGTCAAAAGATTAAAACCTGTCTTGCACAGGCTTATTTTTTAACAAACATCTACAATTAATATAATCATAATACCTGTTGGGTATGTGGCATTATATTCTTTATATTCAATATTGGTTAATGTATTACTTATATTATATCTTCTGTTCCTCTTATGTTTAGTGGTTTATAATCTATTGCATAAAACATTTTTTTAAAAGACTGACACTGTACTGAATAACCATAAAGAGCATTAAAGATTATCATAGGACCATAGGAGGTTACCAGGCTAATGGCCCTAGGGCCCTGAAAGTCTAGCCAAGTACAACCCCTACTCCCAGGAATATCAAGGAATTAAGCAGAGCTAAGTCAACAGTTACTGCCTCTGTCCACGAGGGAGATAGGTGCAACTCCTGGGGTGAATTTGCAGTTTCCCATCCAATCATCCAAATTATGCTTAAATAAGGTCAGTGAGGGGCTCTGCTTCACCTGAACTGGAAGTTTGTTCCAGAGGAGAGGTAACCTCTGTGAGATATATCTGTCTCTCCAGCATGTCCTGGTGATGTCACATACCAGGTTGAGTTCCTTAGAGCGAGTGCACCTTATACTATTTGATTTACAAATGTGCAGCATTTCCATTAGAGCAGGATCTGAGACTGCTTTATATGCAAGGCAGAGGTCACCTCTGAGTAGTCTGTAAGACAGAGAGTATAGTGACAGTAATTTCAGTCTGTCAACGTATGACATATGCTGAAAACTCTGAATTTTCTTTGAAAGAAAACCTTGAGATCTTTCCAGTTGCTGCAGGTGCCTGGTAAGGTACATATCAAAGGTAGCATTGTACTCCATTACTGGCCTGATGAGCAAGGAGTACAGGGGGGTTATAATCTCTTTTGTTCTGGATGCAATGCCCTTACTTATGAGGTGGGTGAAGTAGAAAGCCTTTCTTACCACTGTGGAGAAATAGTGGTCAAAGGAAAGGTTGCTGTCAACCTGTGTGCCCAAATCTCTCACCACTGATTGCATGCTTAGGGTGTTGTTATTAATGTGGTAATCTGCAGGGATGTCACCATTTCTGAAGGGTATGATAATGCATTTTTTTGCATTGAGTTTTAGCCCATGACTTTGGCACCAGTTGTTTCTCTGTGTAAGTCCCTCTTGTAGGATGTTGACATGGTTTGGGGACTCAATGACTGCATCCAGTTTGGAATCATCAGCAAACTTTGTCAGCCATAGGCCTTTTGTTTTAGCATGTACATCTGAGAAGCAGATTCCAAACAATAGGGGGCACAACACAAATCCCAGTGGAACATCACTGGGTAAGGGTCTGCTGGTGGAGGTAGAGTCATCTATTTTGACTGTGTGCATTCTATCGGTGAGCCAGTTTGCAACCTACCTGACAATATATGGGTTGTTCTCCAGCTGGGTGAGTTTATCAATGATGCCTGAGTGGGAAATAGTGTCAAAGGCCTTGCCCAGGTCCAGACAGGCCATATGCATGGATTTGCCTTCATCCAGGGCTTTGGTGACTGTCTCAAAGAAGTCCACTAAGTTCAAGAGGCAGGATCTCCCTTTAACAAAGACAAACTGGGTCGGGTTGAGCATTCGGAGGTCTCCTATATCTTTACTGATAAGGTCCATGAGTATTCTTTCCATAGCCTTGTATATTAGGCTGGTTAGGCTTATGGGTCTGTAGTTCTCAGGGTCTGTGGAGATGCCTCCTTTATGTAATGGGATGACAGCTGCTGTTTTCCATTCAGCTGGTAAAAAGCCAATGCTTAGACTATGGTTAAAAATGGTACCCAGCAGTGCAGCTAGTTCCTGTTTTAATCCATTTAAAACATAGGCTAGGATATTATCAGTTCCCATAGAGGCTGTGTTTTTGGCTTTGGAGAGAGTGTTTATGACCTGCTCCTTGGATATACTAGGTACAGGGTAGGGATGCTTTGGGGGATATGTGGCAGGGACAGGGGGGAGATGTTTTCACTGAACCTGTCAGCTAGCAGGTTGGCTGTTTATGTGGGTTCAGTATATGTGGTGCCATTAAAAAACAGTTCTGGTCAGATCTGGGTTTTCCTTTAAGGTTTTTGACATAGCTAAAGAAGGCCTTATGGGTATTCTAAGTGAAGGAGGCTAAGTTGGATTTGTAGTTAGCTTTAGAATGCCATATGATGTATCTTATTTGCTTGTTTAATCCAAGGAGGGAATGCTTCCAATTTAGAGAACTTTACTTCCTGCTCTTGGACAGGAATTTCTTTCTCTTATTGTATAACCTGTTAATGACAGATGTCCACCAGGCAGGCTTGTTCTTTCTTGCAGATCTTGTTTTCATCCCATCAGATACAACTGAGCCAGTACATTTGTATAGATGCTTATACAAGGCATTAGTGTAAATCTCAGTATGGGTGTCCATGCCATCAATGAGGGTAGGGGCTATGAATCTGTTAATGCCATCACGTATTAGGCTGTAACTGACTTTGCAGAAGATTTTTAGTCTAGATGCTGCTAATGGGGGGGAGGCTCAGATGATATTGTTAATTCTAATGAGACTTATTTATGAGGCCGCACACATGGAGTGGTGCAAAGATCACCAATGTTAGTGAGCACCAGATCCAGAATGTCTGGGCCCCTTGTGGGGCTGTCAACCAACTGGTCTAGGGCATTGAAGTCAATGAAGTCCAAGGACCTTTGGGCAAGTTTGTTAGTACATGTATAATTTACCCAATATATGAATGGGTAGTTAAAGTCACCTAAAACCAGGGAGTTTGGTTGTATTGTGAGCAATTCAAGTAGATCCAAGTATGAAGTGTGTATATCCTGGTTCGTGAAGGGAGTCCTATAACTGGAAATAACTTGGAGAGGGGTCTTACTTACAGTCAACTGGACCTGGATTAGGTTAAGGGAATTGTTTTGTTTAACCAGTCTAGAGGTGTATTCATCTTTGATGAATATTGATACTCTATGTTAGAAAAATATGTATTTGAACACATATAAAGTGTTAGTTAAAAAGCAAAAAGTATATAATGCATTTTATTCTATTTACAATATGGCAATAAGAATGATTTTACATGTAATTGCTTGAAGCTTTGGAGCTGCAGTGTATTTGAACTCTGACCCTGGCAGTAGCCAGCTCAGCAAGCTTATGTTTTTCACTAATGATTATCTGCTGGGTCAGGAAATTAAATGTATAAAGCATTGAAAATCTTCTTCCTTCCTCTGGGATAATTGGTCTTGTGAATGTTACCAAGCTAAGACACAGCTGCTGAAGTAATGTTGCAAGAAGAACAAAGAAGTGTATTACAAGACTGAACCAACTATTGTATTCGAGCAGGCCTGAAACCTTGAAGGAGTAACATTTACAGAAAGACATTATAACTAACCAGGTACTTTGCAAGGCTGTATTATTCCCATGGGAAAACTTTTAAAATGTATAACATCAGCTTTTTCTTATGAATAGAATATTGTAGACCATAGTGATGTAGGTGCCCTGTGACTAACCACGTCAGTAAGGTGGGCACAGCTTGAATGTTAAACCTATATAAAATTGTGTACTTCCTGCATCATGTCAGACAAAATTCTGTACTTGTACGTTTTTTGCCTCCTGGTGTACACTAGTAAACTTTTGCATCTGAGCCTCCTGTGTTGTTATCTTTGTTTTTATTTAACAGTTTGGTCCTCCTTGAACCGGAAACCCTCAGACAGCTACAGATCAGAGTGTACCGGTGGTCGAACACTGCGCAGGAGAAGCTACTGAAACGGTTCTTCTTGAAACATAAAAGACCTCTGACTGAATTGTCATTTTTGAGAGGCTGGCCACTTTCTGATCTGCGGCCGAAGAGCGGTCTCGAACTGGTTGACTCAGGAGGCTCAGGTAGGAAGAGATTTGCCTTTTTTCTGTTTTAGATCAGGGACTAGGTTGCAGTAAATACTATTGTCAGAAGATTTGTTATACAGATCAGGGACAAAAGGAAATTACTGTATATTTTGTCAGGGATCAGGGAAACAGAATAAGGTAGACAGTTATTCTAGAGAAACTGTGTAAGGAACTGAAATACCACGTGGTGAAAAGGATTACGTAACATTTTCTTTTAGAATGGGAAATCAGTGCACTAAAACATCGCGAGATCCGCCCCTAACTGAAGATGCAAAATATATGCAATTACAACGGGCTGATAATGTAAGGTATTATACAAAATGGGTTAATAAATACGGATTTGACGGTAAATTAAATAAAATTTCATTAGTTAAACTTTTAAAACAGCTTAAATCTGACGCAGAAGGTCAGGCAAAAAAAACAACAGCGATTAGGCATTCCACAGGCACACAGGTGGATTGAGGAAGTAAACCGAAGGGAACAAAAAACTAAAAATGCTAAGACGTTATTTTTAGATAAAGAGGATAATAATACAGTAATAGCGACGGCCCCTCCTCCTCCACCCCCTCCAATGCCTTTTTCAGGATATGAAGCAGGAGGACAAGCTGGTCCACCTCCACGTTATCCTGAATTCACAAGAACACTAAAACCATTTGTTAGAGATCCTATTGAAACTAGGTCCCGGACACGTAAAACACTTGGGGACACAGACTTATATCAAGTAGGGAGAAACACACTAGACGAGAGTGAGGAAGAAATCTGTCCACTAATCGAGGTACCAAATCCTCAGGCAGGACAGGAAGGGCAGGACCCAACTCTTCTAGTATACAGACCATGGACACCGGAAGATATTCGGAAAGCTACAGAGGGAATCCCTCATCCAAAAGTTAATTACACAAAGTTTTTACAAGATTTACAAGGTATGAGACTAAATTACCACTTGAATGGGGAAGAAGTAGAAAAGGTAGTTAGACAGATTGTGGGTCCAGACTGGCACATGACTTGTGGCACCTGGAATCCTCGTAATGCAGAGCTTAAACCACTCTCACATAGTGACGCAGAACTAGACAACAGAGTGAAAGGTCTTACAGACCGAATTTCTGAAAAATGGAAACCTAGAGCAGATTGGACTTGCATTAACCAATGCATACAACAAGAGAATGAAACTGTAGATGGGTACTATGGTAGATTATTGGAATGTTTCAATAACCATAGTGGTATGGCTATTCCTAAAAATCAGACACATGATACCTCGTATGAACAACAACTGAAAAATGCGTTTTTGAAACGTTGCATTGCACCTATCAGTAGCTTTATTACAAAGCATATGATAGATCATCGAACAAGTAGGCTACAAGCCTTACTTGAATATGCTAGACATGCTGAAAGACACTTTAATAGTAAAAAGAAAAAGAAGACACAGGTCTTCACAGCTGAAGACGGAGCTGAGGTCTTTGTAGTACAGTCAGGTAAAAAGGGTAAGAAAAATGCCCAGGGAAATAGACAATCTGACAAAAGGTCAGAAGATTTTGAAAAGAGAAAAAAGAAAGGCGAGTGCGGAAAGAAAGGACATTTAGCAAGGGATTGTAGGCTAAATAAAAAGGTGACTACAGAAAGTAAGGGTGATGAGGACTGACTATATGATAGTGATGAAAGTCAGAAATCATCAGGAAAGGCAAACAAACAAAGGACAAATGTAAATGTAGTAGAAGGAACAGAGGAAGTGCAAGCAGATGTAGAGGATGAAGAAGGTGAAATTTTAGATTTGGCATTACTGAGCTTGGAGCTCTATCTGGCAGACACAAAACCGGAAGTTACACTTCTGGTAGAAGGAAGGGAAGTTAAATTCCTGTGTGACTCAGGAGCATCACGGACTTTGATACACCCCTCAAAGTTACCAGAATATTCCGAATCACCTGATTATATATTAGTAAAAGCAGCAAATGGACAGCTATATAGGGAGCCACTCTCCCATGATATAGCAATAACTGACCCTGTTTCGGGTATGACTCAGAAAAGTAAAATTGTAGTTTCTGCAAAATGTCCAGTAAACTTACTGGGAAGAGATCTTATGCAGATATTCGGCATAGCGGTAGTTCCCACTATGCAGGGTATGGAGGCACAAAGACAAATGGATACTTTTGTGGTGTGACCGGAGGGTGAAACTTATTACTGGTACAGCCAGGACCTAGTTACGACTGGTCCAGGGGCAGTAACCGAGGAACTGATGAATGTAGTCATCAGTAAGGCCCCCTCCCTTGACACTGACCAACAGCATTTGTTACATTGTACTCTATACTACTGTAGCATGCCAGGACCTGATAAAGAATATGAGCAAGAATTATTTAAAAATCCTGCTAACAGATTAGTATTACGAACCTTGTATTGGGATACTGAGGGAAACAGTGTGGTAAGCTGTTCATTACCTCAGGAATTCATGACACTGTACAAATCTAATCGACTACCACATGTCAGCTTGACAAAGAATAAGGATGTGAAATGGGCGGACTTAGGAGAAAAAGTAACACGATGGGAAAAACAAACTGAGTTAGAATTATCAGAGCAGGGAATACAAAAACAGAAATTGAATTGGCTAACACAGACACATCCAGCTGTACACTTACCAAAAGTACCTCACCAAGAGGATCAAAGGGCTCAAACAGATGCCATATGCTGCCCGGTTAAAGAAACTCCAGCTCTACTCAGTGGCATATCGCCTGCTCAGAGGCGATCTGTGCCTGACGTATAAAGCCATGTCCAACCCGGAATTAATGGACATGCTGCACCTCAGAAAATCCAAATCCCATCGAGCTACGTGCTCGAGAGACTTGAACCTCAGCACTGAAATAAATAGGACATGCTGGAGGGACAGATTCATAACCCAGAGGCTCCCTTCACTCTGGAATAAAATCCCAGTCCAGGTTAGGCAGAGTCCCACACTGACTCTCTTCAAGAGGAATCTTGATGAGTGGATGGGAGATCATAGGTTCACTCCGGCTATCACTTCTGTGTCACTGTTAGACAGAGGCACAGTATACTAACCTCAAAAAAAAGGCATAGCAAAATTAATTTAAAATGGGTGGCAAAAGCCAAACACACTCTGGCTAGGCTTATAAATGCCCTAGGGCAGATAGCCTAGTATGAACCTATGAACCTATGAACCTAAGACAGCTGATTAGCATTCTTATTAGAAGAAGAATAAAAAGCCTTGTGTGACATACCAAACATTCTTTGGTCAACAGGTAAATCAGATGTAGGACTTATTCAAACAGCAGGACCAGTAACTATTACACCAAAATCAGCATTTAGACCACAGAAAAGACAATACCCCTTGAGGAAAGATGCAGAGCAAGGAATCAAGCCTATAATAGCAGCATTACTCAAGGAAGGAGTACTGGTAGAATCTCTTGATTCACCATGTAACACCCCTCTATTTCCTGTTAAAAAAGCAAACAGGGAATGGCGGATGGTACAGGATTTACAAGCTGTAAACAATGCAATAATACCCAGAGCACCTACGGTGCCAGACCCACACACCTTGTTGAATGATTTGAAGCCACAACAAAATATTTCACTGTGGTAGATATAAGCAATGCTTTCTTTTCAATACCTATACATCCTGATAGCCAGTATTGGTTTGCATTTACATTTCAGGGTAAAAGATATACCTATACTGCTACCAGAGGGATATTGTGAAAGTCCAACGATATTTGCACAAGAAATGGCAAGCAACCTGGCAGGGTTTACTCCACCAGGAGGTAGTCAGATTCTACTTTATGTAGATGACATCTTGCTAGCAGCCCCTACCCAGCATCAATGCAGGGAAGATACGATAGCATTATTGAAATTTTTAGCAGCACAAGGACACAAAGTAAACAAAAGTAAGTTACAACTTTGGAGAAAACAGGTTAGATACCTAGGATATGTAATATCCAATGAAGGAAGAATATTAGACGAAGACAGAAAAACAGCAATTTTACAGGCACCTAAACTGGCAACCAAGAAGGAAATGATGTCCTTCTTGGGAACGACTAATTTTTGTCGAAGCTGGATATCAAACTATGCTTTAGAATCTGCTCCACTAGCTGATTTAATATATAAAACACCAATGGCAGCACAAGATGTATTACAATGGACACCTGAAGCAGAAACAGCTTTCTGCAGACTAAAACAATTGATAGCTTCATCATTAGTTTTAGGACTTCCAAATTACCACAAAAGATTTTTTCAGACCGTAGATTGTAAACAGGGATACATGACGTCAGTTCTGATGCAACAGCATGGGGATAAGCAACGCCCCATAGCTTACTATTCATCATAGTTAGACCCAGTGGCACGATCGTTGCCTCACTGTGTGCAAGCAGTAGTCGCAGCTGCAATGGCAGTACAGGCTTTGGCCTCAGTGGTATTATACCACCCTCTCACATTGAGAGTGCCTCATGCAGTCGCGATAATTTTACTGCAAGAAAAAATAGCATATCTATCTCCTGCTAGACATCTTTCATGTATGACCATACTGCTGAGCCAACCTCATATGGTAATTGAACGTTGTACAACATTAAATCCATCAATGTTACTTCCAACTCCTGTGGATGGCACACCGCACAGTTACCTGCAGGAAATTGAGCAAATAATTTTGCCCAGACAAGACCTCACTGATACGCCCTTGGATGATGCCGAGGTGACATTTTACGTGGATGGCTCATGCAGAAAGGGTCCTACAGGGAAAAATCTAGTAGAATATGCAGTAGTCACAGATACAGAGATTTTAGAAGCCCAACCCTTACAGCATAACCTGTCTGCTCAAGCAGCAGAACTGATAGCCTTAACACGGGCTTGCACTCTAGCGAAAGATAAATGTGTGAACATATATACTGACAGTCAGTATGTTTTCTCTACAGTGCATGTTTTTGCACAACAATGGAAAAATAGGGGAATGATAACATCTAATGGTAAACCGATTAATCATGCGCAACTTATTTTGAACTTGTTAGATTCCATTCAGTTACCTACTAAAGTAGCTATTTGTAAATGTTTAGCTCATACAAAACAACAGGATACAATTTCAAAAGGAAATGCAAAAGCTGATGCAGCTGTAAAGCAAGCAGCCTCAGACTCAGAAACTTTACTTTTAACCGAGGAATTACAGCCCTCTGAGATTTTAGATCTAGAAATGTTAAAAACGATGCAGACATTAACTACAAAGGCAGAGAAACAGAAATGGGAGAAACGAGGTGCAATCCTCGAAAATGTACTGTATGTCTCCAAAGAGAAAAAAACAATATTGCCGTCTAATTTATTTAAATATGCAGCTTTGTTGAGCCATGGGCAGTGCCATGTCTCAACAGGGGGGATGGTACAGTTAGTAAATCGAATATTCCAAACATATGGATTCACAAACTATACACAAAAATTTTGTGCAGCATGTCATATCTGTAACAAACATCATGCACAAGGGGCATTCAAACCCAAGCAAGGGAGTTTTCCTATACCACCATATCCGTTCCACACTATTTGTATGGATTTCATAGAATTGAATAAATGTGAAGGGAAAAATACTGTTTAGTAATTATAGACATGTTTTCCAAATGGGTAGAAGCTTTTCCAACTAAAAATCCGGATGCAGTAACAGTGGCAAAGGCCCTAATAAAAGAAATAATTCCTAGATTTGGCATACCGGAAAGAATCTATAGTGACAATGGGACACATTTTGTTAATCAGACGATTCACCAACTTGGGAGATTCTTTGGGATCTCCTTGAAGAATCATTGTGCTTAACACCCACAGTCTGCAGGACTGGTGGAAAGGTACAATGGATTTTTAAAAAGCAAGTTGAGGAAGTTAGTAAGCAAAACACAGAAGAACTGGATTTGCTGTTTGCCTTTGGCACTGCTGAACATGAGAACAGTTCCAAACGTAAAGGGTTTGACCCCCTTTGAAGTGATATTTGGAAGGGCATATTATGTGCCACAATGGAAAGCTCTCATGCCTGCAGAACTAGAGGCTGACAGCTCATTAGCTAGCTATATGAGGAAACTGTTAACAAATAAAACTGTTTAGTAGTTGAACTCTTTTTCAGATAAAAGACAGACCAGACCGTTGGAAGCAGTGCTGACTCCGGGGTCCTGGGTGTGGTTGAAGGTCACGAAGAGGAAGAATTGGGCGAGTCCAAAGTGGGAAGGACCATACCAGGTACTGTTGGTGATGCCTACTGCAGTCAAAGTTGCTGAGAGGTCGTCCTGGGTCCATCTGACGCACTGTAAACCGGTAAAGAATTTTCAGCTTGATAAACATTTTGTGACTGACACACAACAAAGGCAGGATGGCCAAGAGCAAAACGAGTAAAAACACAGATCAACCCCAAAGATGTTGTTTAATCATCTTTCTGACTATGCATTTATTGACTATGATTGTGATGACCTTCCTTTTGTTGTGGTTTTTCCTACATGTAACCACACAAGTGAAAGTGGAGAGATGTGATGAACTGTCTATAGACTGGCATCCAAACTTTAACACATACCTAGCTATGAAGCGTGTATATGTAGAGACTATGAACATTTCAAATTGCTGGGTTTGTACTGCTATACCAACAGCATATGGAGGACTGTTGATGTCCGCTGTCCCCTTGGGGATAAATGAGACTTGGGAGAATTTACTTTTTGATACAGGTTCTGTAAGATCACAGGACAAAATTGCATTGTATTTGCCTATTACACAGAAGGGAATTGTATGTTTTTACAAAAATGATACACTTCAAGTGGGTTGGAGTAACTGTAATATAACCATATCTTACAAATGCTATATTAAAGCTAAAGATAAAGGCACTGTTTGTAACACAAATTATGATTCATATTTGAGTTTAATGAAAACAACATTAAGTGATGTGCAGAGAAATCCTGTTTTACATAAACAATTGTCTGTTATAGACAAGAAAATGTTTCATTCAGAATTAACCCGCATCAGTACTAAAGTAGAAAACTGTTATTTTGTTTGTGGGAAAAAGGCATACAAATGGCTACCTGAGAATTGGTCCGGCAGTTGTTTTTTGGGTTATCTGGTTCCGGCCATAAGGCATACTGCAGAATTACCTCTAGGTAAGATACAAAATGTGAGAGATGTAGCCCGGAAACCTGAAGGTCCAATCGGAAAACCTGTGAACCCAGTGGGAAAAATCGAAGCTGGTTGGAGGGACCATCATTCCGTAAAAGATAAAGAAAAATTGACTCATATGGACTTGAGTGACAGTGTTATATCCTGGGCTGGAATACTTCCAGCATATGGAGCAGTCAAATCGATCTGGGAGTTGAGAAAGCTGTCGAAACTTCTCAAAGTAATGCAACTTTTTCTGCTCTCGAACTAGTGACTGATGAACTGAATGCGATGAGAACTGTTGTGCTACAAAACCGAATGGCTCTTGACTTCACCCTAGCTGCGAGAGGTGGTACGTCCGTGCTCATCAAAGAAGAATGCTGTGCGTTTATACCAGACAATCGACATGAAATTGATGACCACCTAGAGGTAATACAGCAGGTATCGGCCATGACTGAACCAGGCTCAAACCCACTGACGAACTTTTTCCAGGGTCTGTTTGGTGGGAGGGTTCCATCCTAATGAACATTTTAATTGCTATTTGTGTTGGTCTGCCCCTATTGGGAGCATGTGTCTGTTGTGGGATCCCCTGCATGAAAAGATTGATCAAAGATTTTGTTGATATATCTGTAAATGAAACTTTGTACCAAGACATTGAATTGGAACTATTAATTTCAGACGAAACTCTTTCCGAAGTATAAACTAAATGACTTGCCTAGTTGAAAGTCCTTAAGGGAGAAGGCTAGGGGATGATATAACAGTGTTTATATTTCAGAATAGAATAAAAAGTATTAAAAGGGAGGAAAATGTTAGAAAAATATGTATTTGAACACATATAAAGTGTTAGTTAAAAAGCAAAAAGTATATAATGCATTTTATTCTATTTACAATATGGCAATAAGAATGATTTTACATGTAATTGCTTGAAGCTTTGGAGCTGCAGTGTATTTGAACTCTGACCCTGGCAGTAGCCAGCTCAGCAAGCTTATGTTTTTCACTAATGATTATCTGCTGGGTCAGGAAATTAAATGTATAAAGCATTGAAAATCTTCTTCCTTCCTCTGGGATAATTGGCCTTGTGAATGTTACCAAGATAAGACACAGCTGCTGAAGTAATGTTGCAAGAAGAACAAAGAAGTGTATTGCAAGACTGAACCAACTATTGTATTCGAGCAGGCCTGAAACCTTGAAGGAGTAACATTTACAGAAAGACATTATAACTGACCAGGTGCTTTGCAAGGCTGTATTATTCCCATGGGAAAACTTTTAAAATGTATAACATCAGCTTTTTCTTATGAATAGAATATTGTAGACCATAGTGATGTAGGTGCCCTGTGACTAACCACGTCAGTAAGGTGGGCACAGCTTGAATGTTAAACCTATATAAAATTGTGTACTTCCTGCATCATGTCAGACAAAATTCTGTACTTGTAAGTTTTTTGCCTCCTGGTGTACACTAGTAAACTTTTGCATCTGAGCCTCCTGTGTTGTTATCTTTGTTTTTATTTAACACTCTACCTCCTTTAATTCGCGCACTTTCAGTTTGTGGTCTGAATGTGTGGAAGGCATTATAACTTGGTATGGCCAGGGTGCTTTGCATGGCCTTAAACCAAGTCTCTGTGACTGCACAGATGTCAGCATCTTCTAAGGTGAGGGCTGCTTCCAGTGAGTGCAGTTTTAGGTTTAGACTCCTAGCATTTAGCAGCATAACTTTGAGGTTGCTTTTTGAAGATATTTTTACATCAGAATGTTGTTGTTGTGACATTACCTAAAAAAGGCACTATGGGGGAGGCAAGAGCCTTATCCAGTAACTGAAATCCTAGAGGTGACAGATGAACTCTATCTCTAGCAAAGCAGTGTGGTCCATCTACCATGTCACCCCAGACTGACAGGTACTGTATCCCCTTAGAATGACACCAGAAACTAAGCCGATTGTTGAAGTCAATCATTTTTGTTTATATTGTGGCATCATCTTAGGTGAAGGTAGTATGCTGCACAAGGCTAGTGACATACCTGCCTGAGACACATATTCAGAGAGCTCAGTCATGTGTCTCTTCATATAGTTCAGTGAAGTATATCTCAAGTCATTCACACCAACACGACCTATGATGGAGTCATAATGGCACTCGCTGTGGAGAGACTTGAGTGTGTGTGTGATCTGGTGGATCCTGGCACTTGACAGACAGCTGATTGTAACTTACTCCTTGTCCAGCCTGGTGAGTGGGACATCTGTGTGTCACACTATAGAGTTACCTATGACCAAAAAATTTTGTTTAGATGTGCTTTGCCTTAGGGGCTTATTTGCTGAGACACTTGTGCTTGTAGTTGTATGTATATTGAGTGCTGTAGGTACTGTATTAGGTGCAGCATGTTTTTCTGGAGGTCTCTGGTGTTTAGGTAAATTTCTGGTGAGTACCTCCACATATAATGGTTTATGTGTTGACAACTTGGTTTGTGCAGGAGTTATAGTATGTGGGCTGACAACATGTTCAGTGTCACTGTTCTGTGAATGACCCCATGCATCTCTCACAAATTGAGCTTGAGTGGTTTAGGAGTAGTGCGTTGTCAGTGAACATGTGGTATTGTCACACTACCTCAGGATACCCATGTCAATTAGGCTGGCAGGAGAAATGGAGGAGAACTGGCCATCCATAATACAAGGTGTAAATTTGCTTACTGTAATGAAGATGGATGTGGTTTAATTGGGAGCTTAATGCTGGGTCTATACTATTTGTGCTCTCAAGGGGTATGATACTATTAGGGATTAGGGGATTTCAGTTAAAGTGGCAAATGCTGTAGAAAGCCCAGCTGACATGCTCTCTGAGCAGCTAAGTGCAATTTAAGGGACTCTCCAGTTGGAGTATGGGCAGCTTTTAAGGGAAAATAAATCTACTTTAGCTTTTGTGTCTATAACCGCCAATGGTTACCTTCACTGCGCAGTGCTGTGCAAAGGTGTGTTACGTGCAAACAGTTGCCTCAGATTGCTCAGATGAAGATAGTAGAGCAGTCGCTGGTCGCCAAACTCTGTGGAGTAGTGTTAAAACAGGCACAAACCCATGCAAATGCAGGGCTTATGTAGCAACTGTTAGAACCCTTTTTTAAAACAAATTAAGCAATTTTCAAACAAGCAATGGAAATGCTCAATACCATGCTTTATTCCAACAATCACATGGGTCCCTTACTACACTCTTCTACAACAAGGGTGCAGGGGACCTTCTTAATGTAAGATGGCTGATTTTAGTGCTCAGTTAATGTTAAACAGTCTAGATTCAGCAAATCTGAATCTAGCCTATGCTATAAAATACACAAGTACTAGAAAATACAAAGTGCAGGAAAAACAGTCTTAAACAGCAAAGAGTTAAAACTGTGAAACAGCAAAAGTTAAAACAGTTAAAAACAGTTAAAAGTAGGTGGTAATTCAGTAATACACAGTTTAAAAGTGCAGTACAGTGAATAAACATACTTATTTTGTTCTGTAGATTTCAAAGGATGTCTTGGATTTCATTTGGATACACTCCAGAGATCAGAGAGAGCACACCAATCCTAGATCAGCTCCTGCAAACTTGGCACAGGCCCTTGCAAACATGCTGCCTAAATACAAGCTAATTTAAGCAATTGTCAAACAAACTGGCCAATGAAAATGCTCAATACTGAGCCTTATTCCAACAATCTCCAACTCAGGTGGGTCCTTTGCTACACTCTTCTGCCACAGGAGTGCAGATGGCACTCTTAATGTAAGATGGCTGGTTTTAGTGCTCAGATAATGCCAAACAGTCTAGATTCAGCAAATCTGAATCTAGCCTATGCTATAAAATACTGATGCTATAAAATTCTGCACTTGTTTTAAGTCATTTGTAATTTAACTGCATTTATTTAAACTGTATTTGCCTTAATATTGCTGCACACTCAAGTGTGTTAGCTTGCACTGCATTTAAAGCGTTTTTATTACTGTTTAACTGCTTTTCTGCAAAACAAATAAAATAAAAATTTCTAAGCTTCTTTCCCATCTTTCCTGCAACTAGTCTAGTCCAGATACAGATTTGCTGCATCCAGGACTGTTTTGTAAGTTTCTGAGTCCCTCAGACCTTTCTGTGTTGGAGGGAAGCCTTCTAGCTGATCAGTGGGAGTGGTAAGCACTAGGTAGCCTTTCTGCCACAAGAGGAGTGGTTCCTGGCCCAAAAATTGTAGTTTATTAGCCATTTAGGCAGTTTTCAATCCCTTTCAACTTTCTGATTTAAAAGCCTGTGTTTGTGTGGGTTTGTGTGCCACGCAGCGCCGCTAAGCTGAGGTAAATTATTACCAGTCCCAGAAAGTCTGCTCTTCAATTTTTCCCTTAGATCTTGCTAGATCGCATCTCTCTTGCACTTAAGCTTATTTACCTAGCACTTCATCAGGCTTTTTTGTAGCAATTATTGTAGCAAACATAAGTGCTATCAGCACTAGACATACTATAAGGAAACAGCTCCAGTACTTAGTAATGATGACCATCCCTCCTAGCATGTCTAAAGGACAGTTCCCTGAGTTTTTCCTATTAACCTAGTGAACTTTGGCATTCTGAGGCAGTTTAGCAACTGCCTCATGTACACAGACAACCCTCTCCTCTTACCTCCCAACACTCAGACTTGTGAGAGATGCACTTATATCTCTAAACTGGAAGCCATGCACTCTCCAGCCAAGACCAAAAAAGCTGGTCAAGAGGAGAAGGTCAACACCTGCACCACACTACATAGAACACATAGCCCTTCAGAACACCCACCATCACAGCTCTCACATAAAAACACAAACCACACACCCACCTTGGCAGAGGCTCTCAATAAAAATCTACCCAAACAGCAGAGACCTCCAAGGCAGAAATACACTCGACCACCACAACACACCACAAACCACAAGACACATAGCTCACCTACACAGTGGGCCCCTCAACCTAAGCCCCTAAGGCAAAACAACTTACCCAGTACATTAATCTTAGGTGACTCAATAGTGAGGCACATAGATGTCCCACTTACTAGGCTGAATAAGGAGAAGGGAACAGTCAGCTGTTTATCAGGTGCCAGAATCAGCCACATAACTCACTCACTCAGGTCACTCCACAAGTACAAGTATGACTCTGTCATTGTCCATGTGGGTGTGAATGACCTGAGATGTACCTCCCTGGACTACATGAAAAGAGACATGGTGGAGCTCTCGGAGTATGTGGCCCAGGCAGGTATGACCCCAACCCTGAGCAGCATCCTATCATCACCCAGAATGATACTGCAGTACAAGCAGAAAATGATTGACTTCAACAATTGGCTAAGTTTCTGGTGTCATTCTAAGTGGATGCAGTATCTGCTTGGGATGACATGATTGACAGACCTCGATGCTTTGCCACAGATGGCCTGCATCTGTCACCCCTGGGTTTCCAAGTACTGGCTAAGGCTCTTGCCACCCCTATAGTGCCTTTTTAGGTGTTATTCCAAAGACCAAATTACCCCATAACAGCTACAAATAAATGCAATCTGAGAGTCATGCTGCTCAATGCAATGCTAGAATTCTAAATCTCAAGATGCACTCACTCAATGCACTCCTCAAAATGGAAACATTTACATTTGTGCTGTAAAGGAGAGCTGGTTTAAAGCAGCAGAAAGCACCCCTGTGCAACCAGCCTATAATTAATTTCACACCTTTCGGCCCCAGAACATGGACCAAAGCTCCAAAGGCAATGGTGTTTCCATATTCATAAAAGATATGCACACCTCCAAACTAGTAGCCCAGCATAATGCAGCTGAGATACTTCAGGTACAACTAACATTGGGTAAGACGGTGATTCAGGTCATAGCCTGCTATAGGTCCCCAACCATGTCCCAAGACTCTCATTTCATGTTCCTAAGCACCCTGGAATCTATTAGGGTCTAACCCAACACTCTCGTACTAGGCAAATTCAACTACCTTTCCATCAACTGGGAAAACTATTCATGCACCAATACACTGGCCCAATGCTTCCTGGAATACAGAAATTCCAATGCCTTGGACCAGCTCATTCGTACCCCCACTAGAGGAAGCAGCATCCTTGACCTGGTTATTACTAACATGGGTGACTGCTGCTTTACACCAATAGTCAATTTCTCCATGGTTAGATCCGACCACAAACTAATTACCATGGAAATTCACATCTCACCCACACCCCCCACAAAGGTAACCACAATGAAAAACTTCGCCAAAGCTGACTTTGGGCTCCTAAAAACAGAGATGGCTAACTTCACGGCACCCATGCCAATGGAAAATAGATGCAGGACTGCTGAATCATACACCAATGCATTGTACGAACACGTACATAAATGCATGCAACTAGCCATACCCAACAGAACCAAGATGCTCTCCTACAAAAAAAGGAAGCCAGTCTGGTGGTCCCCTGCCAATAATAAACTCCACAACAGAAGGAAGAAACTGTTTCAGAAAAAGGTGAAGTCCCAAGACTGAAAAAAACTCTCTTATTAGCTTCAAAAAGTTAAGATCCCTCATCAAATCCTCTAAAGCCACCTATGAAGGCAGAATTGCAGCAGACACTAAAAACAACCACAAAGCCCTCTATAGTTATACCAAGAATCTCCATGGCAATATCCAGATTTGCTCTGAGTTACTGCACAATGGTACCTCCTAAACTGACCCAACAGATATTGCCAACATACTGGCCAACAGATTCAGTGCTAACTTTACCCCTCTCTCCCCCCTAAAGGACCAATCACAATACCAGAAGGATGCCAGACACCCAGCATTACTGCAGCACAGGTTGACGCTGCATTGCTTAAGGCCAAGAATACAGCTTCCATGGGGCCCGATAATATCCCTGGCTGTGTTCTACATGAACTACAAAGTGAACTTGCACCACATCTTTGTGCCCTATTCACTCACAGCCTCACCTCAGGCTTTGTCTCTACTGAATGGCGCACTGCTACAGTCATCCCTCTCCATAAAGGGGGTGCGACTACAGACCCTGGGAATTACCGCCCCATTAACCTGATGAGTCTGATATGTAAGGCTATGGACTACATCATCACTGACCTAATTAGCAAGGATATAGAAAGTAAAATCCACAGTCCGTAAAACTGTTGTAATATTAGGCTTTTTATTAACCACCAGCACTTGGAGAGAGTGCTATCTCACCATCCTGAGACAAAAAAGAAACAACCAGTTGTAGTATCAAACTTTTTTAAAATGTGAATTATTTCGCCATTTAAAACACAAAACTTCCAGCCTTTGTAATATACACTGTTCTTATGTTGTGTAAAAGTGTATACACACAAAATAATAAAAAAATTATAAATAATAATTGCACCATCCAAAGGCTGGAGCCTTAAACATTTAAATTTAAATTTAATTAGCATGGAACTACAAACTCTCATGAGTAGCTTTCCAAATATTAACACCTATAAGTTTAAAGTTTTGAAATTTAAAATTTTAAAAAAAAAACTCTATACATTTCAAAAAATCCTGTTATTATAAATATGCTCTAAAAGAAACCAATTATTAGTTTTAGTGTTTAATTTTTATAATACCTGCAGCTCGCCTTAGAAATAGCATATAAATGCTCATACACTCTTTTATGCAGTGCCTCTCAGTCTTTCCTATATAGAAAGCAGGTGGTTGCGCAATCATTTAACCACACTTAACTTTTATTTAATGAATGATTTTTTTTGTTCATCTAGCAATGCCTTTAAGTTAAATCCTTTTTCTAAAGGCTATACTGGGTGTTGTACCCAACAATTGCTATTGGGACCCCTATTAGCAAACATAGCAGTTAAATTTTGGTACATTCATAATGGAAATCATTTTTTTTTTTATATCATCGCCACGCCTAACCATCCATAAAAGGAGCCACCATATCACATTCTGTCTCTAAAGAGTCCCTTACTTACCCCCAACTGTTGTGGAATGACCGTGTAAAGTTCCTTCACATACACAGTTAGGAGTTAGGAGTCAGGGTCAAAGGGTATTTTATTATGTTCTCTAGAAAGCTCCATCCAATCCTTACAGATCTGGTTTCTTTTTTCTAAGTATGGTTAAGACAACATCCACCATATTTGGCACAAGACACCAACATAGACCCCTTTCCTATCAAGGGGGGTTAAATAAACTAGCAATTAAAAGTCTAATGAGGGAAGAGCTTTTTGCCTAAGACATTAAAAAGGTTCAATTTTGCGGACAAAAGTTTAAGGTCCACAGAGTTTTAGATAAGTGTAATTAAAATCTCTTAAAGTCTCCCTTCGGTACTGCAAACAATAACAGGCTGACTGGGCTCCTTTTCTTTTGCTCCTCTGCTGTTTGTTGGTGGTTGTCCCTCAACTCTCCCGACCCCGTGTTCTGACTGGACCTGGAAAAAACCCTGTTCTCCCCATGCCCTGAACTGCCTGCCTGCCTGCTGCTTTCTTCTTTTTTCCTCCTATGACCACAGGTAGGTAACCTGCTGCTGTGTTGTTCATCTTCATCATCATCATCTTTCTCTTCGATAAGGGATTGTTTACTATTATGTCCATCATAAAAAAAAAATCAACTCATACATATTATGAGCCTCTAGTAGTAAATTTTTTTTATTGGCGTTAGGACGATGCCCTCTAACTTTGTTGCTGGTTGAGTTGATGTGATTTTTTTTTTCTTCAGCAGAGCTTACTTATTAGGCATCAATGCTGGAAACAAAAACGTGTGTGAATAATCATATTGCGAAGAAATCATAGTAGTTTTTTTTTTTTTTCTAGAGAAACCAAGCAAGTCCTTCCTGTATCTCTCTCCTTGCTGTGTAATAATCTATTAGCATCACCATGTAAGGCCAGACATCCATGAAATTGCCTTCCTCTAAAACTACCTGGGAACCTCCATTGCCTAAGCCCCTTAGGACTATCTTCCTGTCCAGGCATTCGGTTAAATAAGAGATTTCGAGCTGCAGTTTTTGCCTCATTGAACTACCTGTGGTCGTTTTTTTGTCAGTGGTCATAAAAAAAGTTTCTATCTTAAATACAGTAGTGATACTGTTGGAAGAGAATCATTAAGAGAAAACAGTAACCTTGTGTCGGCGTTCGCGAGAAACTATGTTGTGTCCTTTGCCCAGCAGGGAATGTCACTACATCCAATGATGCCCAGCTAGTTGGTTGCTGATTTCGTAAAATCCACAGTCCGACTGTTCCAAAAAAGAAGGCACAAAAGTCCATGCGCTGTAATATTAGAGCTTTTATTAACCACAAGCACTTTTTCCGATATGGTGGCTCCTTTTATTGATGACATTAAGACCATGATGACCCACTTCTTGGATTCATTTGAAGTGAGTGAGAGAGAAAATAGCTTTTAGATATTTAATCTGACCAAAGATGAAAACTGGCTATGTTTACTAGTAACATCTATTTAGGGGGAGATGGGTTAGGGCGGGATGGATGACCAAATGGATTTCCATTATGATGAATGTAATTTAACTGCTATGTGTTTGCTAATAGGGGTATCCCAATTCTCGAAAGGGTATGGTTAAATGTGATTGTGCAACCACTAAAAGAGGAGATGAGCATTTATATGCTATTTCTAAGCGACACTAACAAACGCTCTGGCGAATGACGTGTATCTATCGTCTCAACACAAATGCATAGGGACTTTACAGAAATGAAGTGTTATTTTAAACTAATTGGTGAATGGGTAATTTTTTTATTTAATTGGTTAAATTGGTTTAGTTATTAGTTTTTTTTTAAAGAAAAAATTGATACTACACACAACTTGTTTTCATTTTTGTCTGAGGAAGGAGAGAAATAAAAGCTCTCTAATAATACATGGGACTTTTTGTTGCCTTCTTTGAACAGTTTGCAGGACTGTGGATTTTACTTTATCATCTGTTTCAAGGATATAGGTAATCTCCAAACTCTGGATCCCACACAATTTGGTTTTGTGAAAGGGAGATCATTCCTGCTCAACTTGGCCAACTTCTTTGAGTCGGTCACCCGAGCTGTGGATGAGGGTAAAGTAGTTCATACAGCCTACCTCGATTTGGCCAAAGCCTTTGATACCATTCCTCACTCAGGAATTATTGATAAACTCACCAATCTAGGCATAAACCCCTATATCACCAGGTGGGTGGCAAATTGGCTCACAGATAGAACTCACAGTGTGAAAGTAGCAGACTACAAGACCTGCAGACCAGTCACAAGTGGAGTCATTATTAACTCCCCAAGTGATGCAGACATCCTACAAAAAGGCCTCACTTAGACAAATGACTGGTGTCGAAACTGTGGCCTTAAGCTTAATGCCAAACAATGCCTCTTCATCCCCTTTGGGAAAACTCAGTTCCCACTAATTACATCAATGGGTGCCCACTGAACACTGAAAGGTGTTATAAGAGATCTGAGGACACAGATTGACAGAAACCTCTCCTTCAACCACCACTGTGGTCAGAAAGTCCTTCTATGTGGCATATCTCATTACCAAGGAATTTGCATCCAGGAAGAAAGAGGTCATCATCTCTCTCTACTCTTTCCTCATTAGACCAGTCATCGAGTATAATTCCCCATTTGGCATGTACCTCACTAGACACCTGCAAAAGCTGGAGATGCCACAAAAGTACCTCACAAAGAGGATCCTAGACCTTAAACACATGCCCTACATGGACAGACTCAAAAAAGTCCAGCTATTCTCTGCCTCTTATCATCTGCTAAGAGGTGATCTCTGCTTGACTTACAAAGCCATGTCTGACTCAGCTCTGTTAGAAATGCTACCCAATCCCTCCACACCACATGCTCCAGAGACCTCAACCTCATTACCACAATCAACAGAACATGCTGGAGGGACAGGTTCATAACCCAGAGACTGCCCATGCTCTGAAATAGACTTCACATACATGTCAAGCATAGCACCTCACTGGCCCTTTTCAAGAGAAATCTTGAGGAGTGGATGGGAAATAGAAAGTTCACCCCAGGGATCACTCCAGTGGCTCTACTCGATAGAGGCACTGGGAACTAATGTCGGGCAGCAAGATGCCAGGGCAGTTCTATGGGCTAGGCTTGTAAAGGCTCCAGGGCCATTAGCCTAGTACACACCTATGAACGTAAGTACTAGAAAATACAAAGTGCAGGAAAAACAGTGAAACAGCAAAACAGTTAAAAATGGCTAAAGACAGTTTTGAATAGGCAGCAATTCAGTAATACACAGTTTAACAGTGCAGTACAGTCAATAAAAATACTAATTTTTCTGTTGATTTTAAAGGATACCTTGGATTTCATTTAGATTCACTCCAGAGATCAGAGAGAGCACACCAGTCCTAGAGCAGCTCCTGTAAACTGAGCACAGGCCCTTGCAAACGTGTTCATCATTCTCACTATTTGGGCTGTATTTTGCCCAGGATAAAACAACTGGCCATTCTTCAAAAAGCTCTGTACTGTTTTTCAGACATTTTAACTGAAGTATAAGGATTTAAAAATTAAGAAGTATTTTTATGTACTTAAACAGATTTTAACTGAAGTATAAGGATTTAAAAATTAAGAAGTATTTTTATGTACTTAAAATGGTCTTTAGGTATTTTGGTGCATGTGTGCACTTTGTGACAGCTTACCTTCATTATTTTACTGCTTCAGACATTTAGTTTGAAGTTGTCAGATATAAGCATCAAAAATGTGTTTCGATGCTAGAAATGTATTTTATGCTTGGTACTTGTGTACATTTTTGACAACTTATCTTCATTTCTTGGTTTCTCTCAATGCACTTTCTGTGAAAGGGACTTAAGAGTTCTGGCAGGATTTTTGAGTATTGCTTGTGCTCTTACTTTTGAATTTTGAATAACTGTGTCAGGGAATGCAATGTGTGTGCTGATTGTGAGCACTTGTCTGACAACTTACCTTCTGACCAACTCTTCCTAGTAGTACATATCAGCAATCAGGCTTCTTCCATGACTACAGCATGATTTCTTCTCCTCCTGTGCCTAAAAAGAAAAAAAACAACAAAATGCAAACCCTTGCCTAAACCACAGGCTCAGAGAGTACCTCAGCTGCTGGTAGGTGACTCAATACTAGCAATTTGTTGTTCCTCAGACAACTCACTGATTTCTCCAGATTTCTCTAGTGTAGTCCCTTCTGTCACCATTGACTGTAAGTTAGCTATGTCCTCAAGGGTTGTTGCAGTGTCCTGTCCAAACATGGGAGAACAATGTTTTTGAGTCTGGGAGTTTCTTTGGGAGATTCTTCTCAGAGGGGCTGGGGAAAGACAACCTTTGCCTGGGATTAAGTGCCATCTTTTGGTCAATCTCCTTCCAGGGATGTCTCTAGAAAAAAAAATAGACATTGCTCATCCAAAGACATTTGTTTGGCTTATAAAGATGATTTTCTTGTTTTAGCCAGGTGTTCATTGCAGGCTTTCTGTCCTGGAGAAGACTAACTAGATCAATATATTCCTGAGAAACATGTCAGAAAACTCTAACACAGAGCTTTTTTTGTCTGATTCTCGATCCCAAGACTCTGATTCAGAGGAAATTTTGTCTTCTCCAACTCTATTAGAGGAGTTTTCCTTTCTATGACCAGTTCCAGGATGAATGATGTATTTTTGTGGTAACAACTGGATGTTCCCATTAAACTGAGAAGATATTATATGCTGCAAGTGGCTTTATTTCAAGCTACACCCATTCCTCATATTATGCCAGCCTTGGAGGATGTGTTAAATGCTGCCTGCAATAACCATGACCTTCAGCCATCAGTCCCCAAAATGTCAGAAAACATATCAATACCAACTCAGTCATATGGACAAGAACATAAGGTTAGATTTCATAAGATAACTTCCTACTTCCAGTGTATTCTGTCAGGTGTTGACAGCTTGTAGGATTGTTCTGCCACAGTTCCTTCAGAAGGTAAGTAATTCTACAATTTGTAATATGTCTCAGATGTCTAAACACGCTTTGTAGTGTGTGTGTGTGGCTGTGCAGATACTGTGTCTGGGTCATTACTACTGCTACAGTTTTGAGAAGATACACCTGGGTATGTACTCAAAAGTTTCTGATGAGGTAAAGTCTAAGATTTTAAACTGTATTTACACAAGGGGGATTTGTTTGTCTGTGCTGCTACTCAGGTTCTCAAACAGTTTGATGACAGAGGGAAATTAATTCATGGAGTTACTAAGATTCTTCAAGCCCCACATAAATCTTGTGACCCCCTCTTCTTTTTTTTCTTTTTAAAAGACAAAATAATCAATCCTTGCCATCTTCTGGCAACAGGAAACAAACAAAAGAAAAGATGACAGGAAAGGAATAATAAAAAATAGGGATCCTTTCAGAAAAAAGTGACATTTCACATTTGGAATGATTAGGCCAGCATTCCTTCCCACCTACTCTTCTCCCCTTTTGTCTCTACATCTCTTAGTCTGTCCCATAGACTGATTCTCAGTATTTCCTTTTGGTAACAGATTGTTTCCTGAATCAGGAGGGTTACAATTAGCATTAGATACATACACGCTTCCTTTCTTGGGAATTCCTTCCTTCCCACCAAACCAGAGTTTTTTTTTCCCTCATGTTTTTACCACATGTTTACCCTAGAAGTCATACTACTAGTGACTTTAGACCGAAGGCAGGAAGGCTTTTACTCAGAATGTTTCTGGTTTCAAAGAACATTTTTTTCCTGGAGAGCAAAGCTTTCCTTTATGAACTGATTTGCAAAAGTAACAAAATTCAAACTGTTGGACCTTAAGAGTCTGTAACAAATTTTAAGGCATTCGCATTTTCTTCATTTAGATGATTTAATGACTTTTGCAGAGTTCTTAACATGGGTTTCTTCACTCCTTACAAATACAGGCTTCAAGACAAATATTCAAAAATCCTCCTAGACTCCGTCATGCAGGATTGTGATTTTTGACTGCCTTCTAGATATTTCTTTTCAAACACATTCCTAACAGAGAATCAGTGTCAGGTTCAGCCAGAGAATACCTCAGGATTCTAGGGTTCTTGACTCATATGGTTCTCATGATTCTTTTTCCTAAGTAATACTTGAGAAAAACTCAATGTTTAAAAAAAACTAAACATGTCAACTCAACATTTTCATCCTCTGGGATTTTCAGATTCAAGTTTTGAGCTTTATCAAGAAAGTACTGCATTGGTGGAGGGAATAAGACTCCTCCGTTTTCACTCAGAGAGCAGTTTCTATGGTAGTAAAAGTGTGAGGCCTGTGGGACAGTTCAGACAGACCAAAGAACATCAACCCAAATAGCCAAAAGCTATTGCAGCAGGAAACAATTCAAACATCTACTATTATGCCAAGTGCAACTTACACAACTGTTCTTTTCTTAGCCTTATGGCATAGCTATGTTGATATATGCAGATGCAGAGCTTCCTTGTTGTTTTTCCAGCATAGTAAGCTCTGCCCCTGCCACATTCTGCTATGTATACCAAACTATGTGAAGTACATGTGTATATATGGATTCACTTCAGAAGTTCGAATTTACAAAATCTCGAACTGCAAATAACCGGAACCAAAAGATCGACCCTACTTAAATATACCAACTACCAAGATCACGCTACAGTGGGAAATGCTGCATTTCTTTCTGTCAACACCGCAAAAAAAAAAACACTACACATATTTGATTTACTGAAATCTCGATCATATGGTCACCATATGAAATATTTCAGTAAATGTGAAGTGTTCCTGTATATATATATATATATATATATATATATATATATATATATATATATATATATATATATAAATAAAAAATAAATAAAACACAGTGGAGCATATGTTCTGTTTGCTACCGGTCTATGATAGTATAGCATATTTGCTTTGCACCTGCAGGATTCACATCTAAAAGTAACATTTTATTGTATTTTTGTTTCTTTACCTCTTCTTTCTCAAACATACTTTTCTAATTTCCTAGCTTTGTTGTTAATAAACCTAGGTTTACCTCCAATTTTATTTATACTAATTGGCTCTACTGAACAATATTATCTAGTTGTTGGAGACGTTTTAATAGTTATACAATAAGTATTGTATGCAAGTAACCAAAGCCATATTTCAATCAATATCATGACTGACTGTTGAATAAATAACTTATATTTTTCTTTCCCATTCATTTTTTTTTATTTTTCTCATCAAATTGATCATTTATCTTAGTGTTAATGGTATTTTTTGGATACCTTCTTAGTATACAAATGTATACTGTACCACATAATTCAGATTGTCTAATTTTGATATTAGATATTAAATCAGTAATTCTAGAAAATTGTCTTTTAATGGTGTTATCTTTCATGGTTCTGGGATGCATACTGCTGTAGCTTAATAATGAATTACTGTTTGTGGAGTATTTTATGCTACTCCTTCTCTGTAGTGACCTACCCATTCCTTGACATGCAGGACCCCAGCTACATTGATGCACACTATTTGGTAGGCATGGGTACTCATCAAATGGTTATCCCTACTAACCCAGCATCTGCTAGGTAATGCCCATGCATTGGGCCTAGTCATATCTTTCCTAATGGATATTTAAGCTGACCTTGGTTACTGACTACCATCTCCCTGTTGAACCCATCTGACACCAGTCAAGGCTATGTCCTTCTGTGCCATGGAACAGGTTATGGCAAGGACACTGTGATCCTGTGTTACCAGCTGAACGGAAAGGGTCACAGGTGGTTGTATCTGGCAATGATGTACAGGCACAGAGACCATTATCTTGTGGGGTGTGGCATGAAGAACAAAGGTTGTACAAATGTCTTAATAAAGTACAGTAAGTAAATCCATAGAGTCTAAAGTAAACTAGATCAGTAACCTCTAGTGCCAGGGATTATGATTATGAAGGAATCCTGAAGTTGTTAGGGAAGAGCTGTAGCTCCCAAATAAGGGATACAATTTCAGAGAGGACTGTAAAGTAGACAGAACATTTTACAAAGAGGTACATTAAAAATGAGAGAAAAAAGTCATCTTAACTGAACAGAAGGCTAAATAATTTATGTTGAATAAACCCAAAATACAACCAGAGCAGTAGATGATGTTAGGGCAGCCTGGTAGCTGAGTTTGCCTTGGCATATAGAAATTTGAGTTAATAGGTTCATAAGTTTGGTGACTAGGCTGAAGACCTATTGACTAGAGAAGAACTTTATATCCCGGATCCCATGTTGGAATTTCTTGGTGCCCATGTAGTCATCAAATTAGCAAAAGAACAAGCTGCAAGGAAATATGAATAACAACCAGAACTGAGAAAAATACACTTTATAATAGCAAAGCTTTCGGATAAAATTCTTCCTCAATACTAATACAAATATATCTAAAAACCAAATGGTTTAAATACAGGTCACTGAAGTCACATGACCAGCAGTCCAAAAATCATGTGACCACAAGTATATAAAACAAATCATTAAAATTAGAAAAAATTAGAAAAAACATAACATTATCGCAACCTAGTATGTTGCAATTTAACAAGAACAGGTTTCAAGGTAATCATATTATTTTAACCTGGAAAATGGTCAGAGTTCAACCTAAGAATTCATTCATACTCTTTTAATTCAAGTAAATTACCACTATCACCACCTCTGGCAGGAGGACATCAATAACTCTAAAGGAGAATCTATGTTCAATACCTGAATCAACTATTTGCTTATACAAGGCATTACTGTCAATGGCCCTTCTAATCTCCGATCTGTGTTCAATGATGCGTTCTTTTAGCTTTCTAGTAGTCTTACCCACATAGAATGCAGTACATTTCACGCAATTAGCTAAGTACACCACATTAGATGTAACACAAGTGGTAGAAAAATTAAACTGATAAACTTTACCACTAATAAGATGTTTGAACTTATCACTGCAACCAACCACAATATCAGAACAGCAGGAACAATTCAAACAGTCATACGTGCCGGGCTTAGTGGTAAAAGTCCTCTCTACAGGCCTGAAAAAATCTTTGTAACATAACATATTCTTCAAGGACTTCATATTTCTATATGAGAAAAAAGGCCTATCACCAAGAATGTCTTTAATCTCATTAGAGGCCATTAGTACAACCCAATTCCTCGGTATTATTTAATTTAACATTTGATGAGTATCAAGCGCTCAAAAGTTTACAGGCGAGCAAAGATTTAGTGATTAAACAAGCCGATAAAGGTGGGGCTGTAGTCCTTATGGATCTGCCTAAGTATATATCTTTAGTTTCTGTTCTACTGAATGATGTTGAGGCTTTTAAACGTATTACATCAATAGATGTTAAAAGATGTATTAGTTATGTCAATATGGTATTGAACATAAATTCTCCTTTAGAGTTATTGATGTAATATGGCCTCCTGCCAGAGGTGGTGATAGTGGTAATTTACTCGAATTAAAAGAGTATGAATGGATTCTTAGGTTGAACTCTGACCATTTTCCAGGTTTAAATAATATGATTACCTTGAAACCTGTTCTTGTTAAATTGCAACATACTAGGTTGTGATAATGTTATGTTTTTTCTAATTTTTCTAGTTTTAATTATTTGTTTTATATACTTGTTGTCACATGATTTTTGGACTGCTGGTCATGTGACTTCAGTGACCTGTATTTAAACCATTTGGTTTTTAGATTTGTTTGTATTAGTATTGAGGAAGGATTTTATCTGAAAGCTTTGCTATTATAAAGTGTGTTTTTCTCAGCCCATGTAGTCATCCCAGTTCCTTTTTGAAGATATGGATTGATGGACTGCATATCAGCAATAGAGTTTATTCCATAGAAGAGGATGTATTTAAAGTCTGAAAAATTGCACAGCATGGCTGATATTAACTATTTATTGAGGCAGAGTGTCTGTTTGTGTTCAGGCAACTAGGAGGTCATTCTAACATAGAGTTTCAAATAGTGACAGGCCCTTTAGTGCCCTGTATGTTAGGCACAGTTCCACTGTAAGAAGACAATACAAAGAAGAGAAAAATGCTGCAGTCTTTGGCTATAAGACAAGCCTTGAAACCCTTCAGTTTTCTTTATGAGGAATGTATGCATCTTCTCCAGCTGTCCTAGATGGTATGAGCAGACTACAGAACAGGATGCAGTATTCTGTAATTAGTCTGACAAGATGACAATACCTGATCAGATGGACAACTCCATATGCTTTTGAAATCATATTAGCTATATGGTTATAAAATAAAAAGTCATCATCTACAAAGACTCCAAGGCCTTTACTATTTTGTCAGCTTTTAGTTGTTGCTCCTCAGCAGAATATAAATCTGATTTGGGGTGTGCCTGATGCCACCCAGAACTGTGCATTTTTTGGCATTCAGTGTAAGTTCCTCTTCACCATTTGTGTATAATGTTAAGTGTTGTTTGGCGTGAGTTGGTATCTGCAGGATTACAGATGACACTACCATGATTAGTGTCACATGCTTGTTTAGGGAACCATACAGTGCAGTAGTTTTAACATCTAAGGGAAAAGATGACATGAAAAGTGGTCCCATGACACAGCCTTGAGGTACTCAACTGGTGATGAGAGAGCGTGAGGATAGGAGTCCTCCTTTTCTAACCTGTTTTGTACCACTATGTAGGCAATTATGGACTCAGTTATGGCTTTATTTATCTTTAGATGCTTGATCTAATATATAATTCTGTCGCAGAGTATAGTGTTGAACATTTTAGCCAGGTCAAGATGAATTGCATGGATAGATAAACTTTTTTCCAAGGGGGTCATTACACTTCAAAGAAATGTGTGAAGTTAAGCACACATGACCTTCCTTTAACAAAGCCATGCTGTGTTAGTTATGGAGAAGATTTCATGTGTTTGCCTGAATAAGGTCTATGATGATTTTTTCCATCATCTTGCATAATATGCTTATGCTTATGAGACTGACTGAGCTGTAATTATTGAGGTGTGTGAAGGGCCTGTCTTGTGAGCTGAGACTATAACAGCCATCTTCCAGATTTATTAGATATGTGAAAGAAAAGTGGAATGATATGGAGTGATAACTGGAAAAGTTAGAGGAAGCACCCAGAGATTACATTGGTTGTAACAGTGAATTATTTTTTTCTCTTCTTGAGTTATACTAGATGATGGGTTTAACTACCCATTCAAGAAAGAGACAGGAGTTAGAAAAAATACACACACACACACACACACACACACACACACACACACACACACACACACACACACACACACATATATATATATATATTTGTTTACTGGAGTAAGTGCATTGATGTCAATGGACCAGTTGCAGGCACAGCCCTGGTAAAGAGGATCACCATAGCTCTATGATACCGAGTGCCCACCCAGTAAACCTGTATTGCTCTTAAGTAAATCTCCATACTATATATTGTCTCCTGCTCACTTTCCTTGAGCTCAGGAAAGCTTGGAGTCATAGCCTGTGTTCCAGAAGTGTTTTACTTATTTTCAGTGCCACCCAGGTAAAGGTAAGTACCTTTGATTGCTAAATCACACTTGCTTAAGTTATTTTGAGGGATTGTTACCTTCTGCTTTTATGTGTGCATTTCATTGAACTTTTTGTAATGTCACTGTTACTGCTGCAAGATTAGTTTGAAATTGCCTTCAGCAAGGGATTTCCAGTCAGCTGTTTAATTGGTTTGTGGAAGCATTGCACTAGTAGAGACTCTTCTACTGTGTTTTTACGTTAGGAGGACTGGATTTATTCATCTTGTATCAGGAGGTGTTTGTTCTAGGTCAGTTGGGAAATACCTGTACTGTAGTCATTTTATTGGCCAGAGGGTTCATTAGTTAGTTTTCTGGGGGGGAGGGGTTCTTGTGTTGCTATAAAGTTTGCACATTTGCATGCATGGGTTAGCAGTGCCCTGTACAGTAACAAAGACCCAGAAAGCAAATTTTCCCTGCAGAACCATCCATAAACTGTACCCTGTAAAGCAGCAATATACAGCAAATACCTTGTGCGCTGACAAGCTTCAAGTAGCTAGTTGGGCACTTAGTGCCAATACTTACAGATTTAGTAGAATTCAGTATTGTATAAACATTAAAGTTAGTAGAATTTAATACTGTCTAGTATAATCTATCCCAATAAATTGCCTTTATTAGTCTGCACCAACAAAGCAGCCTTAATAGCCTTCTAACCCCAATATACCAACTCCTGTAGCTCATCAATCAAAGTAATGGACAGTTTGGATATTCAATTTCCTAACATATCTGTAGCCAACTTGGTGTATATGGGCATCTTGAGACAATGTAGCAATGTTTACTGGTAGCAACTTAATCCTTTACGAAGCAGACACAGTATGCAAGAAATGTACTTACACAGTGACAATGGAGGTAAAACCCTTGCATACAACTGCATATCAGGTTGTCAGAATCATGCACACAACACTCATCTTACATAGTAAATTACCCACATATAAACTAATGTATGCTGAGGTACTTAAAAGCAAATGTTCTAAACAAAAAAGTTTGCCTAGACTGCTAGTTGTCAAAGCTATGCCTCAGCAATTCCAAAGGCACTCAGAAAAACAAGTAATATCACACATACTATCACTGGACTAGCCTCAGAAACAAACCAGCCTGGTGGCATCCCAAATTAAACAGGATATACAACAAAAGGAAAAAAAAATATGTAAAAAATCAGAAAGGTAAATGTCCATTAAAATAAAAACTCTGGACTGCCACTAAACTAAATAGGCAACTAAGAGGGCTAATTAGGTCAATCAAAGCCAACTATGAGATAAGATAGGCTCCCAGGTGAAAGATAACCATAAGACCTTCTACAGCTATGTCAGGAACCTCAAGAGCAGCATACAGCAATGTGCTGAACGAGTTCATAGGTTCATAGATTAGTACTAGGTTACCTGCCCTTGTGGGCCATTTCAAGCCTAGCCAATTACCCCATGTGAGAATCAAACCCTGCACCTTGTGTTTATAAGGTAGAAAACCTTAACCATTATGCCAACCTCCCAAACCTGGTGGTTAATGGTTCCACATTTACTGAGCCTGGTAATCTAGCAAATCTATTAGTGGTCAAATTTAGTTCCAACTTTATCCCCCTCACACCTCCAGCCATCCCCCAAAAATACCCTCAAACATAACTCCTCCATCTATAATTAGGAGAGCATGTACTGACTGTACTCATTGAATCCACGAACATGGGCTCAATGAGCCTTGATGACATCCCAGGATACCTCCTGAACAGACTAAAACATGCCTTGTAGTACCCCTGGAGTGACCATTTAACTACAGTCTTTAAACAGGCTTTGAGCCACGTGAATGGAGGACTATGACAGTCATCCCCTTTCATAACAGAGGATCTTCAACAAATCCTGGAAACTACGGACCCATTAGTCTGACAAGTCTTATTTGCAAAGCCATGGAAAGAATTATCATGTAAATTATCAACAAGTTCATAGGAGACCACCAGACACTGGATCCTTCCAAGTCTGGCTTTGTCAAAGGAATGTCATGCTTAATGAATCTGGTGGACTTTTTTGAAAAGGTCACTAAGGTAATGGATGAGGGGAAAATGGGGCGTACTGCCTACCTAGATCTTGCTAAAGCATTTGATATAATAATCCATGCAGGCATTGTCAACAAACTTATGGAACTAGATATAAACCCATTTATAACACGGTGGATACCTTGCTGGATCACTGATATGACCCAGGAGGCTAGAATCAGTGAGGCCACCTCCACAAAGAGGCCGGTCACCAGTGGAGTCCCCCAGGGTTCTGTGCTAGGCCCACTTCTCTTTGTTGTCTACTTCTCAGATGTCAAAACCAATGTCAAAGGCCTCTGGATAACCAAGTTTGCAGATGATTGCAAACTGGGAGTAGTCACTGAATCCCCTCAAGATGAGAACACACTTCAGGAAGGGCTGACATAGACCAATGCTATGGCTTAAAACTCAGTACCAATAAATGTATTATAGTACCTTTTAGGAAGCCTGCCACCTTAGGTAACTACATCATCATTAAAACACCCCTAATAGTTGGTTCACTAGTCAGGGTTCCGGGAACTCATGTAGATAGTAGCCTAGCATTCAACCAACATGTGTCCAAGGTAGTAAGAAAATTCTTCTAAGTTGCTCAACTTATAAGCAAGGGCATGGCATCTAGGTCCAGAAAGATCATCATACTACTGTACGCAGCCCTCATCAGACCCATCATGGAGTATACTGTCCCCTTCAGTATGTACCTGACAAGATGCATGCAGCAACTGGAGTGCCCACAAAGGTTCTTTACCAAAAGAATACAGGCAGTAAACACAATGTCCTATGTTGATCACCTCAAAGTCCTGCCTCTTTACTCAGTATCATACAGATTTCTGAGTGGTGATCTTTGTCTGGCATACAAGGCATCCCCAGACCCTGTTTTGATGAACCTTCTGCACATCTGCAAAACAAACAGTATCAGAACTACTAGATTAAAAGACATAAATTTTGCTTGTGACATAAATAGGACATTTTGGAGAGAAGGATATTTTTCTCAGATAATTCCCATTATCCAGAACAGGCTCCCCATCCATGTGAAGCATAGTTCCTATCCTTATTTAAGCATAGCTTGGATCAATGGATGGATTATTGGAAATTTACCCCAGGTCTGGCGCGTATATGTCTGTGACTGACAGAAGCAGTCAGTAAATCACTCCCTACATAAATCAAATTTGTGGGTCATATTTGGGTTGCATGGTTAGGCTTCCAAAGGCCCTAGTGACTGATAGCTTAATATATACCAATGACCCTTTCAACCTATAAGAAATTAAGCAAATTTATTTATAGATACAAGGATATGCTAAAAAACACATACATATTTACAGATGTAAGAATATGGTACAAAATTTAGTACAAGAAGCAGTTTACAATGTCAAAACATGAATGGAAAAAAGGAATCATGCTTTGCATAGCTTTTTAGATAAGATGTAGACATAAGGAATAGATGGTTTATGTGACAGGGATAACAACATACCATTATATAGAGAGGTATGAAGACATTGAAGAGGTGAGTATGAATAGTTGCAGAAAGGATACCTTGTGGAGAAGACAGAAAAATGGTAAGAGAGGCATGCAGAGAGAACAAGAGTAGAAAAGAGAGGAAGTATGAAAGATGCAATAAGCAGAGGGAGGTAAGATGAATGACAGGCAGTAGGTGAGGGAGATGACTAAATCAGATAAGAGAGGAGAAAATAAGGATGATGGGGTGAGAGAGCTGCAGGATTCATGCAATGGCACTGTGTGAGTGCACCTGCACTTTGTTTGGGTGGAGAGGTGCTCCTTGAGCTGTTGTCTGAAGTCAGAGTACTTTTGGACATCTTGGATTATGAGAGAAATGGAGTCCTATAGTTTAGGTGCTAGGATGGAGAATGCTTGGTCAGTGCAAATAAGTTTCGTTTTTGGAGTTGTAAGGTGGTTTGAGTCTGAGAGATACGTCTAAGTTTATATGTGGGGGTTTTGATGAAGAGTTTATGAGTGAGAAGAAGATGTCGTCACAGAAGAAAGGGATTTGTTAATCAGTGATCCTAGTAGGATGTTGGCTGTCAAATGTAATGGGAGCCATTTGACTTTGGCAAGAGTTAGGCAGTGGCATCCTTTAATGAGTGAGTTAGCAATGAACCAGCAGATTTTATTGGAGATGGTTTTCAAGGTGGTGGCATTTTTCCCTTGAAGCAGCAGCTATTATGGACAGTCCATATTCAAATTGAGATAAGAGTATTCCTTTCCCTATGGCAGCTTTGGTTGGTTTGGACAGAAATGGTGATAGTTAGTTTGCCCAGCTGATTATACTGCTTTGTGTATGCTTGTAGTTGTTCATTGGAGCTTTTCTCCAGGGAGACCACTGAAAATGGGCTCTTCTTGGCCCAGTGGACTTCCCCGGTCATCAAACTGAAAATAAATAAATAAACAAATAAATAAGCTGTGCTTTTTTACCATATGGAAGGGATTATGTCTAGAAATGATGCAGAGGATCTAAGCTTAGATTTGGCTTGTTCTCCCTCAGCTGCTAATATGGAGTAAGACTCACTTATACACCACTACAGAGAGCTCATAATAATGGATCAGTACTTTATATGGCTTAATGCTATTCCCTGGTAGCCTGGAAGGTTGTCACTCGTTATGCTGAGTCAGGAGATATAGGTTCCCCTAACTATAATGCTTATGTAACAATCTCTAACATTAAGATGTTTCATGGGTTAATATCACCTGAGTCCAACAGTCACTTGAAAGCACGTATGCTGACCCATTCAGGATATGTGACTAGATATGAACTATTATGCAGTCAGCTAATCCTTATAGGCAAGACCTAATAATCAGCTCAGTGGTAACTGAATTTGTCATGTTGGCAATAAAACAAACTGGATGGATCACTTTCCTTACCTGCATGTAGAAACAGGTCACAATAGTCAAAGCTAATAAATGGGGGATCCAATGGACTTGGTTTCGTAACCTTTTGGGTACAACTGATGACAGTGGCAAAGCCTTTATGACAAGAAGAACTCAGGGCTCTAATTACGAGAAACGGATACTGGTGCCTTATAAGAAGACCTAATGAATTTGTTGGAAAGGGATTAGGAGAATTAAAAATAATTAAGATAGTTCCAAAGGAATGTCCATGCCTAGTTCAATGGATATTAGACAATAGAACAGACTCTGCAAGTAAGAAGAGAATTATAACTTGCAAAACAATAATTATCAAGAAGTCAGAGGCTACTAAGAAATTCAGACCAGCTTGGTTGAGAGAACTAGGGATTCAGATCACATCACAGCAATGATCTTATCTGCTACTGGCCCCCAGATACACAACAAAACTACATAAATACAGGTTCTTTCATTGAAAATGCCGGTTTAAATAATTTTACTCCCACTCCAGACTGTGGAGAATGTATCCAAATGTCAACCCTATATACTGGAGAGGCAAAGAGATACTAGAACACTAGATGCATATTTGAGGAACTATAACAACTGTTTTTAAGACAGTATTGTAAAACTCGTATAATTTTTCAATTTCTGAATCAATACTTCTTCCTGTTGAATTATTCCACATTAGATTTCAAGAGATGTTGACAGAGAAGGGAATGCAGAATCAATTGTTGGGAGTTGTTAATGCTGATATAAAAAACGACTGCACTCAGATGAAAACCTAAACAAAAGCTCAATGTAGGAGAGGTTGCAGAATTAACACATGAAATGTGTGGTTTGTAGTTCATTTACAAAGACAAGGTCAAACAGGTAAATGTTGACTAACAAAAGTCAGAAATGGTAATTAATTTATGATCACCAAGGATAAGAGGTGTTATAACTTGGAAATAACCATCTGGTTAAAAGACAGTAACATGCAAATTACTATTCCGATTCTAAGAGTTGGTCATGATACATTGTAAGAATGATGAAAATTACAAGTCAAGGAAGAAATGGGCTTCCAGTTTGGCTATATCTGAAGTTAATCTAGAAGGGAGTAATACAAGTCCTATAAGGTCAAATAAGACACAATGATAAAACATCGCTTTACTTAAAGGGATAACTCTCATAGGTTATGTGGCTCTCTACTATAAATATAATACTGTATCAGCTTAGTTAGATGCACACTGATCTTTGCTTTTTTCTGCTTGTGAGTCCTATAATAATTTATAATTTCTGTTGTGCTGAATTATGATTGTGCTGATCTAAAAATACTAAAATTGTGTTCTGTTGTGTGGTAAAATAAATAAAAAATATTTGAAAAGATATTAATAGTATTTTCAGAATGACTAATAAAACTATATCACCCTCAAATAAATATATTTTTTTACATTATGAAGAAAAAAGTCTGCTGTAAAGTTTCATGCACACTGAGAATAAAGGCCTGCTCATTCAATCCAATAAAAAGGCAATTTTTAAAGAAGTTCCATCCTCCTACATTAAGCACAGTCTGTTCACACTGTCTGTGCATAAGCTTTGGTGCAAGAAAACAATTAAGGTGTAAAGGGTACTGAGCTGATTAGGAGAGCAAGAACATGATTAAGGTATGTGAGATACTGGGCCAATTAGGATCCATATGTGGCAGAGCACAGATGACGAGAGGTCTATGCCAGGTCATTCAGCTTAGATCTGTACATGTAAACTCTCACAGCTGTGATCTTATCTCCCCAAGTAGGTGAACAAGTGCTTAATCTGTCCTAGGACCACGGACCAGGCTCATCTAAAGCCAACAAAGTCCAAATATGGTAAATCAAAGGGCCCAGCAGATGAACTTCCATCACAAGATGCCCCTAATCCATGACTGGGTGATTCTAATGGCCAGTTTGTATAATCAGGCTGGGTGGTAATTTGTCCAATCCAGTCAGGCACGGGAGAAGTCATAGCAAATATTATTGAATGCAGCCCTAAAGGTGAGAGCTGGAGGTAGCTGTTCTAAGCCTTAAATCTCCCACAGACCTAGGGAAATTGTACAGAATAGAGTCCCTGCTAATTGTGGTGATCCCCAATTAAGAACCCCACAGTACCAGGGAAATGGTAGAGTACTAAGTCCCTCCTCCATGAGAATGACTCCTGTCCAAACAGCTTGATAGCTGTGGAAAATGTGGACTTAACTCTGTTCAGATGAGGCTTCAGTCAGTCCTCACAGCAAAACCTGAAGCAGAAAAAGTCTGGACCACCTGCCAGGCAAAAAGAGGGACCTTTCCATCAAGCCTGTAAAGAGCCTCCTGCCATCATTCTATGATCTACTAATGAGAAAAAGGCAGAAAGACAAATTGTTTCACTATATGAACAAAAAAGGGATTTTAATAATATCACAATTTAAAATGTGCAAATGGGAAAGAAAAAATGCAGGCACTAGAGGATGAGTGAGCTTATATTGTTAAAGAAGTCATTGAGTGGTATGATGCATCATCACTGGTGCGTTACTCTCCCCAGGCAATACCAAAATGGTATGCCAAAGCTTAAATGGTGGACAGCCTAGACTGGATCCAGGATGATGATCATACTGTCTCCTGTTCTTCCTAGACAAAGACTTCATTCAAGCTCTGGTTAAAAGAAAATATGGTTTAAGTATAGCAGCCTAGTCATTAAACCCATGCAAGACAAAAGTACAGCTTTTTGAAAGTAGAGTCACTCTCCCTCATCAGTACAGACTACTCAACATTTGCATAAGGCAAGAAACCAGTAAGTTTGCTACAAACATTGTTTTCAACTTGAACAATAAGCTAACCTATATGCTCCATCGGAATGCTGCTTCTAGCAAAACACTAAGATAACTCAGAATGCTTTATGACTTAGAGTTCTAAATTATTTAGGAATGGTTAGAAAGTACAGTTTAATAAAAACTTAACATAATACTAGATGTTCGAATAAATCATTGTTGCAGTAATGCTAATTGATGGGGACCTCTCCTGCCAAGGAAACTGTACATCTAAGCAGAAGCTTAGGAGCACCTTCTTCTCACATGTCTAACCTAAGACCTATGCATGTGACTGTGTACTGGTACTTAATGACGTATGGTAACAAAAATCATCAGAGCATGAAAATTATCAGAGCTTTCTTGCTCTGGGAAAAACACTAAGGATGCTGCTGTAAGTGGATAGACTCAGATAAGAATAAAAGAAAAAAGAATGGATGGGAAAGGGGATTACACCTTAGCCTAGGATAAAGGATAAAAACAGTCAGGAATCGGGGGGATAATAGGAGGATTTATACTGCAACAATGATCTATTTGAACATCTGCTGCTATGTTCATCATTAGATCACTGTTGCAGTAATGCTAACTGATGGGAGGATTCCCATTGATTTTATGCAGATAGGGTGGAGGTTTGGGGAATAGAACTAAAGTCCAGTAGCCCTTGAAGAAAAGCTTTAAGCATCTATTTTGTAGTGTTTGTAAAGGTGTGAATGGAAGACCAAGTAACTGCTGGTAAAATATATCTGGATTCAAATCTCTTGGAAAAAAAGCACCAGAAGAAGTTACAGCTTTAGTACAATGTGCTTTAAAGTGACCTTTGAGAGATTTGCCATGGAAAAAATAACAGAAACACATGGCAAGGGAAATCTATAGGAAATTGTCTGTTTAGAGACTGGACAAACCTGCATTTTTACTCAGAGGAAATGAATAATTGATCAGATTTTCTAACACTTTTAGTTCACAGGATCATAGAAGTTGCAAGGCAACTAAGCCTCAAGGCCTTATCCACCATGCCAGTAACCACTCTTAGGCCTTGTCTATCTTTTCAAGGAAGACTAGCCCAGTCATACCAGGGTTGAACTTATAAACAACCATCTAGCTGCCTAGTTCACTTTAAAATTCAGTGTGCCACACTGTTTAACTTGGAGTGGATGTTTGTTCCAGAGTAGAAGTAGGCACTGTGTAAAAAACATCTCCCTCCTCTTTGTCTTATTTATTTGTTAGAGCAGATTGAGATCCCTGGCCCTAGTATTAGCTAGACTCTTTGGTTTATTTAGGTCTAAGAGTTGTTGGACTACTGGATCCCTTGTATCCCTATAAAAAATACATAAAGTCACCCCTAAGCCTCCAAACTTTCTTTGTACTTCAGATAATTTCAGCCCATGATCTTTTTAGTTACAAACTTCTGGCACTGTTCCAATTACTCGATATGCTTAACAAGGTACATCCCAAAGAGGAAGGGTGTTGCACTCAGTGATGGGTCTAACTGGTGCAGGGTACAAGGTGATGAACAACTTTTGATCTGGAAGAAATTGCTGTGCAAACTAAAATAATTTCATAAGCACCATTGCAATATGATGGTCAAATGTAAGATAGCTGTACACTCAAGTGTCCAGGTCTGTTACAATCTCTTTATTTGGAAGTGGTGTGTTATCTGTGCTATAAGCTGGAGCCAGGGGTGCTTACCAAATGATACAATGTAGCACTTTTTGGCATTAAGCTTGAACCCATTTTTAATACACCAGCTAATGACAAGTATAAGCTCCTACAGGAGTGCAAGTATGTCAGAACGGGAATTGACTACAACTCTCAACTTACAATCATCAACGAACTTTGTTAACCAATGATCCTGGTTTGAAAAGAGGCTATCTAGAGAAGTAGATGCCGAACAACAGAGGTCCCAGCACAGATCCCTTTTCATCTTCATGCTCGCAGAAAATACACCTCCCCAATTCTTATTTTTTTAAGTCCTATCTCTAAGCCAGTTCACTACCCACCTAACAACATATGGGTCAATTTGGAGCTCCTTAAACTTACTTATGATATTTGCACTTGTTATGGTATTGAATGTTTTACTGAGGACAATGTACACTGTGTGGAGAGTTTGCTCACAGTGTCTAGTCTGGACATGCAAGAAAAACTTTTCAGCATATGTGCTTTAGCCCATGCTCTCCTGAAGTCTTGGGAAAAGACAAAGGCAAAGCTCTGTTAAGCTCAGTAGATAAAGTGATAAAAAACTGTTAGAAGTCCAATCAATTATATCCACCCTTAGAAACAGCAGCAAATTATTCTCTTCCAACAAATAAGCACTACTGCATTCACCAATTTTAAACCCAGACTAGAAAACCTACTGAAACCATATTTTCAAATTCTGCCCAAAAAGAATCTTGGTTACCCGTGTACATCCAGTAAATGAACTAACCTTACTTCTTTATTTTTAGGACTAAGAAAAAGGCAGGGATGTTGATACATTGATTCAGGGACATTTCAGTTGCCACTTTAGGCATAAAAGAAGGGTTAATCCTAAGAGTCACCCTCTCTCTATGAAAGACCAATAAAGGGGGAAAGACATGAAGAGTGAAATTCAGACACTTTTTGTAGAGGTTAAGGCTACAAAAGTAGCACTGTTTTCTAAGTACAGAATTATACAAAAGTGATAATGTTTCATTTTCAAGATCATAATTCAGATCCCAAGAAGGATGAGGAATGGATTTTTTTGGGTGACTTGATATATACAATGCCAGTTAAGAACTGTTTGACCTGGAAACGTGAAGAGGTGGATCAAATGGAAGGCAGGTTGAAATGGTTGACAAGTGCACCTTGATGAAGGTAAATGCCAAGCCTAAGTTGAACAGCTCATGCAGATATTTGAGGATGAAAGATATCCCTGTTGTGATACCTCAAAGAAATTCTCTTCCATTTAGAAATATAAAATATTCTTGTTGCAGTTTTTTTAACTTTATTACCTGTAGCACATCATCAGAGTAAAGGTGTTTGAATGGAATTAAAGTATATTATCTAGACAGTTCAGTGCCTTTCAGTTGGGATGAATTAGGCAGTCCTTCTGTTGTGTGAGCAAGCCCATCCTGGGGAGAGGGTGGGGTAACATGTGATGAATGACTGTTATTGGCTAGATGGAAAAAAAGGAAAATTAGTGTTGTCTTGGCCAAATGGGGATCACCTGCAGCATTTTTGGATTGTCTTTCTGAATGTTCAGAAGGAAATTTGGAAGAGAGGAAACAGGGGGTAAGTATACAGGAATTTCCCTTTCCAAGGAAAATAGACACCATCCATTCCCAAGGATTCCTTGCAAGGAGCTTTGTAGCAAAATAGTCTGAGTTGATTGTTCAGAGTGTAAGCTATGTTGTGGCACCCAACTGGTAAGCAATCTGTAGGAAGATCTCACTGTTTAATATCCTTTATTGAGGTTCTACCTTGGATCTGCTCAGGTATTCTGCCACTGAATCAAGTTCTGATAGAATGTACACTGCTTGGAGGAAACATTTTTGGTGAATGGCAAGGTACCAAAGTATCATTGTCAGATTGCACAGGAAGTAAGACTCCCCTGCCCCCCATTTTTTAATATATCACATGACAGTGGTGTTCTCTAAGATTGGAAGAGTCCTTGGAGTCTAACAGTGATGGAAAGTCTAGAGAGCAAAGATCAAGGCCTTCTTTTCATAGATGTTTATGTGCTTTTTCCTGACCTATTTGGCCCAGACTCTCTGCACTTTGAAAATTTTGTGCCACCCCCAGCTAGGTCTGACGCATTTGTTGAGATTTACTAAAGAGGTGGGGAAAAAAGAAAGGGGACACCCGGAATGGCTTTTAAATTAAATGAACTATCCTTACATCTTTATTTTGAAACAGCTCTTTCTTTATGGAAAAAAATAGGATGACAGTGTTGTGCCTAAACAGATTTCAGATACCACTGACTTTTTCTATGTGGATTATAGTAACAGGAATAACTTGGCTTGCGGATGGAATGTACTCCATAGCTCTCAGAATTTCTCTTGCAGAGATCATGTATAAAATTGTTATGCAGAGAAAGAAGCCTGTCAAAAAGTTATTTTTTTTCCAGAGGAAGAAAAGCCTTTATGGTGGATGTATTGAGTAGACATCCCTGGAATGCCAGAGACTGAGTGAGATTTAGATTAGATATGCTAAAGTTTGGAGAAAATCCCATGTTGCAAAAGAGATTTATAGTGAACTGTAAATCCAGAAGAATTTTTTGAAGAGAAGTTGCTTGAATGAGGAAGTTGTTTAAGCAAGGATAGATGTGGAAGACTTTTAGTCTACAGAATGTTATGACATGGGCTATACACTTTGTGAACATACTTGGTGCAATGGGAAGCGTAAACAGCAAAGCAGTAAACTGAAAGTGATATCTGAAAACAAACAATCTCAAATACATTCTGCAGGCTGGAAAATAAAGGTATGAAGGTAAGCATCTTTCAAATCCACAATAAAAACAGAGCTCTGGGAAGGAGTCCAGAACATTAGCATCTTGAATTTGGAACTCATAAAAATGTTTTAGGAATGGGTAAGTACAGAATCGGTCTCCAATCCCTTCTTTTTCAGGACAAGGAAAAGACTAGAATAGAATTGTTTTCCTCTTAAATGTTGAGGCTCAGGTTCTATTACTCCCTGTGGAAAGAGGTCAAAATTGACTGGAAAGAACGGATGCTGTTGATCTGAAGATACATGGAGAACTCCATTAGGAATTTGGGGGAAATTCCAGTGGTCTGTACTTATTTTTCATGATGATGTCCAAGATCCAAGAGCTGGTTATTACTGTTCTCCAAAGCATGAAGTAAAGATAAAAGGCTGGAAGGGGAGGGGGGTTGAAGGCAATCAGCTATTAGAACATATGTCTGGAAAAGATCCTATGAACTATTTGAAATCAGACTTAGGTTTATCTTGCCAGTTTTTCTTGGAAGATGTTTTACCCTTCTGCTGAGTAGAGTTTTGGCTTTTATGAAAAAAAGGGAGAAGGCTTTGAAGGGTAGTTTCTTTGAAACTTTGGAATGGGGAGAAGAAAAGTTGTTTGAATCCTTGCACAATTTCCCCGTTTCTCCAAATTCTTCAAACTTTCAGCAAAGGGAGAAACAAACAAGTTGTCCTTATGTAGAGAAGCAACCAAGAGTTTAGCATTAACATCTTCTGGTTAAGACTGAAGCGGAAGCCAGGGAACCTTCCCAGTGTTGCTCTAGTAGCAGCTCGACTGTACGCATCAGCAGTGTCATAACCACACTCGATGGAATGATGTGCTACTTGAGTGGCAGAAGCAAACCTAATTTGCAAAGATTTAGTGTCAGGCAGGCTAAGAATCACTATATATATGTGTGTGTATATATATATATATATATATATATATATATATATGTATATATATATATATATATATATATATATATATATATATATATATATATATATATACACACATATATATATATATATATATATATATATATATATATATATATATATATATATATATATATATATATATATATATAGTCAAAATCGGATCATTTGAGTCTGGTACTTAATGGCAGAGAAAGCCAAGGTAGCAGATGACTATCTGTGGCCATGGTATCCCTTTCATTTGGTAAAATTTTGGAAGAAGAAGTTTATTGGTTTGGTTTGACTCTAAAGAAATAACTGCTGGGTCAGAAGAAGGGTTCCTTTTCAGGTAATTGTGACTATCAAAGACTCAAGGGCGCCCGCAGGCAGGTGCAAGGGGGTGCACTTGCACCCCCCTGGAACCGGCTGACCGAGAAATTCATTATATTTTAATTAAAAAAAAAAAAAAAGTATTTTAAAAGTATTTTAATTTAAAAAAAAAGTTTTTTTTTAAAGGGTGTTCCTCTTTAAGAATGCCCTTTGCGTCCCGTCCAGTCGCACAGACACAGAAGACGAAAACAGGTCGCAAACACCTGTTTTATCTGTGCGACTGATGGTTTACGTCTTTGTCTTTCGCGCCTGCTGGGAATTTGAATTCCAGAGAACGTTCGGATTGCTGGGATGAAGTGAGAGGTAGGTGTGTGAGTGTCATGTGTTTATATACCGAGGGTCATTTTTCCATGGCAAAAATAGTGGGTATAATTTTTCATATCTTAAGATAAACAAACATCTTTCTCCAGTCTACTTCTTTTTTATTGATATGACTTTGTAAGTAACTGTATGCCATGTAAGCAAGGCAATGTTGTTGAGGCAATTGATAGATGCTGATGGTGTGACATGTTGAAACTATATTAGTAAAAGAAATAAGTTATTCAGCAGACGAGTAGATGTTCTTTGGATAAATCAGTGAGTATACTTTAATCTTGTTTGGAATAAAAAGAAGAGAAACTTAGAGAAGTAGCCAGCAAATGGGAAAATTAAATGTATACATTTATAGCTATAACGCATTCATGAAAAAACTGAAGTAAATAACAGTCTTTGAGTGGAACCGACATCAAGTTTGATAGGAATGTATAGACAGACTGGGAAGTAACAGAAAACTGTACTGAGCAGCATAAAGGAGACAAAATGGTATTTCCTTACAATATACAGTCTTAGCAGTTCTGTTGGGATTAATTGTGGCTCTATTATAACTGATGAACATTTTCAGTCCTTCAGATTGGAAAATGACACTGAAATTAAACTTCATAAAGATATTGAGAATGTAAGTTTCAGCAAGTTTATACTGTGCAACTTAATATCTGCAGGTGGGTAAAACTGAAGGGGAAGGTGTTGGTAAAAGGATTAGTTCTGTCCACTGAGGATATAAAGGATATCATTCAAACAAACCCAATCTTGCAAATTCGGTCTGTTTCAGTCGTTATAAATAGGAGCTTCAATGCAAAACTAGATATGTACAGTTCTGGCCCTGTCATATACCTGGAAAACATTGACTTGGTAACAAGTAGACACTAGTCTGGATGTCACAAGCAGTAGTTACAGTTGCATGATGGCATAGTGTCTTAATGAAAAATTAGGACAGGGTGATCAGGGACTATGTTCAAAGCTAGTGATTAAACCAGGTTTGATAACAATCTGTCCTTGAATTCTTATTGTTTGATGGGACGTTTGTCTCAAACACTCTGTACCTTCTGCTGAACAGATATATTCTATATAAGATTCAGATGCATAATCTGAGGTTTGCATAAAACTGGAGAAAGGGGAAACTATGCTGTCACAAAAGGAAATACTGACAGCCCAGATATCTGGAATTTTGTAAATAATTCAATGTCATTTGTGAATATTGACATGATTCATACAGAAGTGTGTGTAAAGGTGTAAAGTACTGAGCTAAAATGTAACCACAGCATTCCCTGCCAGCTTAGAATAGAAATGTATATAAACTATTGTAATTGTGTAAATGTATATGTTTTAACAATTGAAACTAGAACATAGTTGTGTCCTAATTGCCTGTTGCACATTTTTGGTGCATGTTGTGAGAGAAGGATACTGTCAGTTTTACTTTTTTTTATGGGGCTGCTATCAGCCATTAGGGATAGAGTGGTATCAGCATCCATGTTAACTAGTGCCTGCCTGGAGGTGGCCTTACCGAAGGTATAACTGCTAGAGTCTGATTTAATTTTGGCCTGTCAGACGTCACCCGTTATTTCTGTAGTAGTATGTAGTACTTCTGCTCTGCGCCTGTGTCCACTCCTTGTTAGAGAACTGTGCCACAACTGTTAACAATTAGTTCCAGCTGGAGTGTTCTGATGTACACCTGAACTTTTTGCCGTCTGCTGAAATACAAGCCTGCACCAGATTGAGTTGTGCTACTGTTTTCTATCTGTGCATATTTCAAATGTTTACATGTAGTTACTAGTATTTTTTATTTAAAGTATGTATGTACCCTAAGTTCAAAAGTTTTCAGACACTGTGGGATTGGGAGTTTCCATAACTTCAATTGTGCTACGTATAAATAATTTGGTTTGAAATTTGGAACACTTTTTATTGGACTTTGTCCTGATGTGACAAGACATTGGCTGCTGGTTAAGTTTTATATGTTGTTACTCTATCTGAATAAATATTTTTTATATATTTTTTCTTAGAATACAATGCTGCACTCAAGTTTAGAGATGGGTTAGTATTTTTAATAGTAAACTTTCAAAATATGAAATGTGACTAATTAGATTTATTTTATTAAAAGTAGGGTTTTGTTTATTTAGTAGCTGTTGCCTGACCCTGTTGAAGGTGAAGCTCCAGTAGGTGCATTGTAAAATCCATCTTGGCCAAATAAATGTATTGATTGCTTCACCTTTGTGTTCCAACTTCTCCCCATATGCAGTTGGTTAAATAGGAAATGGCAAATAAAATATTTTGCAGTACTTATCAATAGAATTATGTTGTGCTGTTTGCATTGTTGTCACATCTTCAAGAAGTGATGATTTTTGCTGGTGATTTCATTCTACCTTAATTGATAAGGAAGTCCCAAACATAAATAATTTTTTGAGTGGCTAGCATTACAAATCACAGGATATCAGACCAAAGTGGGGGAGTTGTTGTTAACTGTTTTTAATTACTTCTTACTTTGAAGCAGAAATCTGTTTTCTTAGTAGATTAATACATATTTTAATGAACTGTTGTGTTGGTCACAGTCAGGATAATCTGTTTTCTTAGTAGATTAATAGATATTTTAATGAAGTGCTGTATTGGTCGCAGTCAGGATGGATTAACATTGTCTTCTTCTGCAAGCAGTTTACTAAGGTGAGAGTATGCAAAGAACTATATACATAACTTTGTCATGGAGAACATAACATTTACTACAGGTTTAAAAAGACATGACTTACTAATTTACAGATATGCAGAGAGACATGCACAGTATGTTTAACTGTTATGTTCTGGTGTGTATGCATTTTTATTATATGCTGGATTCTTTATTGCTGCTTATCAAGAAAAGCTGTTTTCTGGCGTCTAAAGGTTAGAAAGAGGTGTTTTATAAACTTCAAGGATTGTGACAATTTATGAGCAGTTTACAAATCATAAAGCATTATCTTCTTCCCCTGTCATACTGTATTTTTATTTAATTTTTTTATCAGTTAACATTAAGTAATGTTCATTCAGTTACAGAATAGTATAGTAAATTCACAGAGAGCCATTGTTTGGTTTCTGTTACATGATGTACTTTTTTTTTTGAATCCATATAAAGGTCAGATTTGTTTTTATTTTACATTTGTTTACTGGGGAGGTCCAACTGGACAAAGCTGTCCATTTTCAGCAGAGGCCCAGTGAGAAAAGCTCCAGAACAATTGCTAACATACTATACATAAGATATTTACATGAACATTGTGGTTTACACAGTTATAAAATATAGCAGATATATGATTGCATAAGATATTTACATAAGCATAGTGGTTTAGACATACAATTAAAAGTATAGTAGGTAATAACATATGATTGTTCATACAGTATGTTTAGTACAGATAATGTTGAAGCTGTACTAAAGGTAAGACAAGAAAGGAAAAACTAAAAAACACTAGCCAGATTGTCAAATCAGGAGAATACAGACAAGTTCATGTGAGGTTCATTGACATTTTAAGGGAAACTGTGAAGACTGTGCATAAAGCATATATTCCTATCCAGAATTCATACCTCAGCCTCAACCTCTTAGAGCAAAAAATCTGGACAAAGCCTAAAATGATAGGGGGACAAGTAGGGACAGATTTTAAATATTGCTCTTACAAACTTAGAAAGTTGATAGAATAATAGGTTTTGCATTAGCATGACATTTCTGAAGGATGTGGAGTCTTAAACTCAAATGTTTATCATTATTTAATGACTTCAATCCTCAGCTATTTGCCAGAAAAGTACAGATTTTAGGAAGAACACACAAAAAATATGAGGCAAAATCTGGACATTCTGCGAAAATCTGTACAGTTGAGAGGTGTGCTTACTGCAGTATTAAGTTTTCCTTGCATAAACATGTACAAACGCAAAAATCAAATAGTTTTATTTATTTTTTGTTGTTGTCCAGGTTAGCATGATGCACATGTTAATCATTGGTGTAGCTGAAACACATCAGAAAATGTTTTTTTTTTTAATCCCATACCTGACACTTTTTTTTTTTTTTGTTCACTAACATCATTGATAGAAGATCTGCAAGATATTGACTGCAAAGGTAGTAGTAGCCCATCGGATTCTTTAGGTTGTCTTATAACTTCAAAGCCAATGCATCAGACAAGAAGTAAGCATTCATATATAGTAGCAATATGGTATAGTTCATTACTGACGGCAATTCTTTTTCGGAATTCTTCACGTTCTAGGTTTTGCATCATTTTAGGATGCAGATAAAATAAGTTGAACTGAGCAGTGTTACTGCTGGAAAAGTGAGACATTAGTGAAGAAACTAATGAGTCAGGATATGGAATATAAATACTTGTTCTGTAATAACTCTCAAAATCCACGGCTACTGTGTTTGCTCGGTGTGTTTGTCGACTTCAAATCCTTGGCAACACTAACTCAATACCAAGTTTATCTGCTATTGATCTTGCCTTACTGAGAATGTCATTCCTAAAGTGCTCTTCAGCATGGTTGTGGTGCTCCTTGAATATTTCAATGAGTCTGTTGATGTGTTCTTGAACCTTTACTATACAAGTTGAACAGACTGAAACATCTGGGCAACAGGCTCAAGAACTGATGAGTAATTTGCAATAATGAAGAGAGCAAGCACTGAGTAACATATGTGCATTTTGTCTGGTTTCACCAGCAGTCATCTTCTGAAGATCAGCGAGGCGGTCAAATATTTTCTCAAAGTTCTGACTAAACACACAAATGGATTTATATTTCTCGGTCCATCATGTCTCACACAGAAGAGGGGGTGGGGCTGTGTGGGCGGGGTTTGGGTTTGCACCCCCTTGCAAAGACTACCTGGTTTCAAAGGTGTGGAAGGCTAAGATTCTGGTACCAAAGAAGCAGATAAAAAGTATCTTCCAAAGCCTGGCTCCAAGACAATAGTTTCAGCAGAAGGTTTGGGAACTTTCATGTGTAGTACGTTATAGTATTTATTCTGAGATTCTGAACCTTGTTTGCTCTCCCATTTAAAGTGTTGCATCATCTTATGGATGAAATTAATAAAATAGAGTTCTTCTTTTGGCAAGTCACAAAACAAGGCATGATCATCCACAAAACAAGGCATCTTTAGCTTTGGTCTCAAAACCCAAGGGAGAATGCATTTGGGAAGAGTAATCCTGAGGCTCAGAATCAGATTCTGAAGAAACCTCTTCATCATCAGTGACCATTTCCTTTTGTAGGGAGCAGAAGATGTAAACTGTTTCAAAGACATTATGGCTTTAAAAAGTCCATGTGAAATGTCAGGCAATACCTGTTGAAGGTCTCTAGGAGCAGGGGTACCATGAGGTAAGATATATTTTTTTTGTTTTTCTTTGGAGCATCTAAAGAAATAATATGAGGGGGAAAAATCCTGACTGTATCTCCATGGTGGTCCACGGAACATCTTCATTAACTAAAATCTATGGAATACTCTAGGTTCCCCTGAAATGTTCAGTCTAGGCTCTTCCTTTACAGCTTACCAAAGCTACCTGGGTACCAAAAGGGTTACGTTTCTTGAAGTACCCTAATGGTTTACAAGAAGGCTCACCCTTTCATACTGCATTATTACATTTTTTTGACAAGATTGGTTTGGAACTTTTGATATTTTAACAAAGGAAGATGAGCGTACTTTGGGAATTTTGCAGAAAGATAAATCGTTACAGGAGGAAATTACATCGGACTTTTTTGACTTGATAGAACGTGACTATTTACACATCTTTGACAGGATTGACAAATAATATGTTATGATTAGACCTAGGAAGGAGGACACAATTTTAATTATCTACTTTCAATTGTGTTTTTCATGGTTTTATGACTTTATATATGTAATTTAATACTTCCACCACAAAATGCCACTGGACTTAAAGATTATAAAAGGACAATTCATAGGGGAGATTTTTGTCTAATGTTCACCTCACTTATAGTGAACAAAACTGCTTATGAATTTAACTTTTTGAGTGTATCTTGCACTTTCCTTGAAGTCTACTTTTTTGTTTTTTAAGTTTGTATAGTTGCAGACTGAATTGTTTTTGGTCCTTTACAGCTTTGTCGACATCTTATTGGTCAGAATGCACTAGTTACCTGTGCTTTATCAGCCTCTAAAGAGTTCTTGACAGCAGGAACAAGGCTTGAAATGGGGGGGTACTATGGGATTATCATTAACCTATAAAGAGAAGCCTGACTCTAACCTGGAGAAAGAAGCAGGAAACTGAATATCTTCTTTCTGTTTTTCCAACTTTTTCCTCAGCTGTGGAGACACATCTGAGGAAAGGATACAAACTGCATTCTAGCTCACATGAAAGCCTGTAGATCAGAAGTGTCTCTTCCAAACCTCTAACTGCAACATCGATGTACACATGCCCCAAAACACTTTTTGTTTTGTGTTTGAGCTGCAAAGCTAATGTCGGTGTGTGAGCACCCTTCTAGTTTTGTTTTTGAGCCAAGGGTCAGTGTGTTTACGCCATTATTTTACAATCTTGTGTATGGATTTGCCACTGTTGCCACGGTGAGTACTGAGACAACCAACTATATCTGAATATAGTTGGTTAATAAATAATGACATGCATTTCAGTTTCAGACTTCATATCATTCAGAAAATTCATTCTAACACAAATCCTTTTATTCTAGCAACTTTCAAATGTGTCCTTAATTGTGGGCCTTTATCCCTAACATTATAACAGGCTTTGTCCAGATTTCTTGTATTAACAGATTGAGAGGTATGGTGTGTGTTTGTATGTATGTATAAGAAGGAGGAAGCATACCCCTCAGCTGTCCAGATTTTTGACCCATATTCCTCCTAAAAAGCATTGAAGTTGCTAAATAATGACAGACATTTGAGTTTTATATGTCATATCCTTTAGAAAAATGCATACTATCATAAATCCTGTTATTCTAGCAATGTTCTAAGTTAATGAGAGCAATATTTATAATCTGCTCGTATTTATTTTAGGCTTTATCCAGATTTCTTGCACTTAGAGGTTGAGGTGTGTGTTAGAGAGAGTGAAATGTCCTAGAGTTAGCAGGTGGAATTTATTTTCAAGTGCATTTTCAAGGAATTGTGAGCTTCAAGGGAAGAGAATTTTACTGCTGCTCATGCTAAGACTGCTTAAAATGTGCAACTGTTTTGTTTAGCAAATGGTATCACTATTGTGGCATAGAATTTTTAAAGCAGCACAGCAGGTAGCATACTTGTATCTTGATACAGAGGGCTATAGGTTCTACTCCCACAACATGTAAATTTGTATTTTAAGGGGGTGTATGTCCTCCTTTGGATGAGATGCCTAATAACTATGAACTTGTTTTTCAGCTTGCCACCCATTCCCTATTGCAATATACCAGCTTACCATTTTTTTAATATAACGTAGGCAATTTATTCTTCAAGGGCAGCAGGCATTGAATTTGTAGATGAAACACTGAAATATAAAGTTGTTTTCTAGCAACAACTTCTTCACTGGTTTCAGATCTCAATGTGGAATTATTCAGATGAGTTTTACTTCTGCAAAGATTCTGCATATTGATTGATATTGGTGGATTATATGACAGAAGTTTGAGTAGAGTGGCCCTTTATGGTTGAAATGTTCTGAATTGGGCAGGTTGTCATTACTGGTTCATATCATATGATTTGCTTCATTGCTTAAAAGAAAAATGTTCAGAACTATAAATTTAAAACACACTCTAACAAGTGGTACTGTATTATACAAGGGATATAATTCAATTATTATATAGTATAATTAATACAGTCAGGAAAGTGAATCAAATAACTTTTGCATGGTTCTAAAAATGTGTGCAAGGAACCTATGATTTGAAAACAGCCCAAAGGTAAACTTACCCTGCCACTGGCCAGATGCATTTTCTTTGAATGCGGGTTTCAATGTTGTTTTGGTGAATGTGGGTTTCAAAGGTAGAGAAGTTTTAATGCTAAGCCTCTTTTCATTGTAAGACTATTGCTTTGTTTAGGTTTAGTAAATGTCTATCAGTGTTTGTGCTATAAAATTTTAAATAAAAGATGTAAATGAAATCTAAATATCTGTAATCATTGTAGAAGTAAAGAATAAAACTGTATGCACACTGAAAGATTTGAGCAGTGTCTATGACAAATGGGGAAAAATAGCCAAGTAATGGGACACTGGAATGGCTGCATGGGTGGGGGTGGGGGTAGGGCCATGTGGGCAGGGGCAGCAGAGGGGGTGGGGCTGTGTGGGCGGGGTTTGGGTTTGCACCCCCTTGCAAAGACTACCTGGTTTCAAAGGTGTGGAAGGCTAAGATTCTGGTACCAAAGAAGCAGATAAAAAGTATCTTCCAAAGCCTGGCTCCAAGACAATAGTTTCAGCAGAAGGTTTGGGAACTTTCATGTGTAGTATGTTATAGTATTTATTCTGAGTTTCTGAACCTTGTTTGCTCTCCCATTTAAAGTGTTGCATCATCTTATGGATGAAATTAATAAAATAGAGTTCTTCTTTTGGCAAGTCACAAAACAAGGCATGATCATCCACAAAACAAGGCATCTTTAGCTTTGGTCTCAAAACCCGAGGGAGAATGCATTTGGGAAGAGTAATCCTGAGGCTCAGAATCAGATTCTGAAGAAACCTCTTCATCATCAGTGACCATTTCCTTTTGTAGGGAGCAGAAGATGTAAACTGTTTCAAAGACATTATGGTTTTAAAAAGTCCATGTGAAATGTCAGGCAATACCTGTTGAAGGTCTCTAGGAGCAGGGGTACCATGAGGTAAGATATATTTTTTTAGTTTTTCTTTTCTTTGGAGCATCTAAAGAAATAATATGAGGGGGAAAAATCCTGACTGTATCTCCATGGTGGTCCACGGAACATCTTCATTAACTAAAATCTATGGAATACTCTAGGTTCCCCTGAAATGTTCAGTCTAGGCTCTTCCTTTACAGCTTACCAAAGCTACCTGGGTACCAAAAGGGTTACGTTTCTTGAAGTACCCTAATGGTTTACAAGAAGGCTCAACTTTTCATACTGCATTATTACATTTTTTTGACAAGATTGGTTTGGAACTTTTGATATTTTAACAAAGGAAGATGAGCGTACTTTGGGAATTTTGCAGAAAGATAAATCGTTACAGGAGGAAATTACATCGGACTTTTTTGACTTGATAGAACGTGACTATTTACACATCTTTGACAGGATTGACAAATAATATGTTATGATTAGACCTAGGAAGGAGGACACAATTTTAATTTTATCTACTTTCAATTGTGTTTTTCATGGTTTTATGACTTTATATATGTAATTTAATACTTCCACCACAAAATGCCAATGGACTTAAAGATTATAAAAGGACAATTCATAGGGGAGATTTTTGTCTGATGTTCACCTCACTTATAGTGAACAAAACTGCTTATGAATTAAACTTTTTGAGTGTATCTTGCACTTTCCTTGAAGTCTACTTTTTTGTTTTTTAAGTTTGTATAGTTGCAGACTGAATTGTTTTTGGTCCTTTACAGCTTTGTCAACATCTTATTGGTCAGAATGCACTAGTTACCTGTGCTTTATCAGCCTCTAAAGAGTTCTTGACAGCAGGAACAAGGCTTGAAATGGGGGGGGGGGGGTACTATGGGATTATCATTAACCTATAAAGAGAAGCCTGACTCTAACCTGGAGAAAGAAGCAGGAAACTGAATATCTTCTTTCTGTTTTTCCAACTTTTTCCTCAGCTGTGGAGACATAGGTTCATAGGTTCATAGATTAGTACTAGGCTAACTGCCCTTATGGGCCATTTTAAGCCTAGCCAATTACCCCATGTGAGAACCAAACCCTGTACCTTGTGTCTGCAAGGTAAACACCTTAACCATTATTCCAGCCCCCCACCATCTGAGGAAAGGATACAAACTGCATTCTAGCTCACATGAAAGCCTGTAGATGTTTTTTTTTTTTTCTAAATAAATTTTAACAGATGATAAATAGCTACTTAGGATCTTAAAGATAAAGGCTTGACAAATAGAATACTCTACAATACTAAGGGATTTGCCAACTGCTGTCACATTTCTCTCTCTCAGATGGCATGAAAACGTCAGCTTCAAATAAAAAAAAAAAAAAAGAAAGAAAAGAAGAAAGGTCCCCAGTGGGATACTTGGTTGTATTTAGTGAAGGTAGCTGAAATGGTTCATGCTGCTGACAGACAGCTACTCAGATAGTATTGCTTCATGGACTGGTAGCAAGAAAGTTCTGTGGATTTTTACAACCGTACATCTCCCAAGTACCAGCAAAAAGTCTTAACCACATGTCTTAGGTCAGATGTATGGCACAAGAAGGAGGTGCACTTAAGCTTTTGCAAATTATTTGGATGAATATTATCTTTGGCAGGACACATCCCCATCAATAAGCATTACTGCAACAGTGATCTAATGATGAACACCAGCAAATATCAGTCACTCTTCAGCTAGGGTTTGAGGGCATTACACCTTTGGAAGGGAAGTTTTACAGTGCAGTGTGTGTGCGTGTGTGTGTATGTGTATGTGTGTATATATATATATATATATATGCGTGTGTGTGTGTATATACATATATGTATGATACATATATATATAATATATATAATGCAGTTATTTAAATGTATTTAAATTTTGCCTCAGATGTACACACACAGTACCAAGCACTAGCTGTGTTGGGGTGACTGAAGCCAGACCCTTAACTTAATAGCTTAAATGTAGCTTTGCCCCAAAGGTGGTATAGAGAAAACCATGCAGATGGCTAGTTGGATGTACTTTTCTGGTACTTACCAGCCAGTATGTTCAAGTCTACAAATACCTTCCTACCTGAAAACTGCCACACCTCATTCATGACAGGGGTGAACTAAGCATTCAGTACAGCCATACCCAGCAAATGGAATTCTATTTGTCACTAAGTGGGGAGTGGCCTCACCTTTGTAGTATATAGAGAAAGGTTACTGGGCTATATAAAAAAAAAGTAAATTCTGTGGAATAACAAAATCCTCACATATTATGTAAATCCTGACATATTATGTAAGTCTTTCATGGGCAGTTCCCTGGGTATAGTCACTGTTTATGAGGCTTGGTAAAAAATGCTACTAAAATCATAAGTATCTTAATGGTATGGTACTTCAAATGCTACCCCTATCATGCCAACAGAATAAAGGCAAGCACTTCAAGTAACTCAAGGATACTTCCAAACTAAGAGAAGTGCTTTGCTTGGATCATAAGTACTACCATTAGTTCTCACAAAAATCTGCTTCATGTTCCATAAATAAATATAGTCAGCACTTTGAGCTATTTTAATAGGGTGGTCTGATCACCCATAGTGTCTTACATGCCTCTCTGCCCATCTCCATGTGTCTTTCAAGGGTCCCTCAATTTCTGGATTGCAGTCTATGGAGGGCTAACCCTGCATGTGGTAAGATCCACTAAACAACATCAGTCTGATGAAATATTTCCTTCTAAAGCTTTCCTCTGTTGTGCATATAGTACTCATAATGAAGCGAGCATGTCACTTACTTACTCCCTCCTAATGTAAATGAGTGTGCAAAGGACTTGCATTTCTGATGTCATGCACAGCCAAACACCATAACTTCCAAGCAGTCAGAAGAGCAGCACAGACATCAGTACCTAACACAATGAGAAGAGAGAGCGGCCAGCAAGTCACTTAAATGTTGCCCTTCCTCAATCTGCTATACTGGACCTCAGGGTTCATTCCCAAATCTAGGTTGCTGAAGATGTAACCAGACATCTTGCTCCTGTTCAGTGATTGAGTTGTAGCAGTCCACTGGTCATAAGCTGCTACTAAGCAAAGGACCAGTTAAGCCTTTTGGAGTCTAGTCACTGCAGTCCCACTGGCAGAACATACTAGTTACTCCCCAAATCTTAAAAGACAAGGGATTTAGGTCTTGAGTAAATTTGTGGTTTCACATCCATTCATCTATGCTAGATTTGAAGATAGTGGTGGATGTGCTTTGCCTTAAAGAAAGATGGAGTTTGTTGCAGAGGTGGGGGATTCTTTGACAGAGATACCTGTCACACCAACAAGACCTAATTATGCTGCAATATAGATACAGATTCCTTGATGTTACACTAGTGTTGCTAACAGTTTTGCAGATATGTAGTAGGTAAAGCAGGGCTGTGGAATTTACTGCTTTGTAGGTCACATACACGTTGCTTCCTGCAGACTTCTCCTGGGCAAAGAGAGACAGGGCTTTAACGTGCTTCAGGTTACATAGTGAGCTCATAATATAGAGTTTTCTTTAGTGGGGAAATGCTTGGCTTTTTTAAATTGGGTTAGATGTTTTGACAGGTACATAGCAAAAGGTGTACTGTTTCCTAGTATGGGTCTGATAAGGGACAAGTAGAGTGGAGTTATTAACCTCTTTTGACCAAAAGGAGATGCCTTTAGTAACTAGTTGTGCAAGGAAGAAGACTCCTAACAACAGTAGATAAACTTTGGTCTAAGGAAAATCATTATGCACAAAGGTGCCTAGGCTTCCAGTGACAATGCCCATCGGGGAGGTATATTTTATGTGGCAGGTGTGAGAGAGTTTCCATTTCCCAAACTGTAGGATATTACTTGATGCTCAGATTTTAGACCACAATCCTGACACCACAAGTTTGTCAGAGTTAGGCCCTCTTAGAGGATCTGAGGATCATCAGGGGAGTTGATGATTCCAACCTCACAATCTTCTATGAACATGATCAGTGGTGAGCCATTAACATTGCATTTGTCATCAAATAAAGTGGTCCTAAAACAAAGCCCTGGGGTAGATCACCAGCTATGATTCTCTTAGAGTACAGTGTGCTATTAACTCTAATACAGTGGTGTCGAGTAGTGTGCCAGCTGACAATCTAATGGGTCACAAAGGAATTTATATTACATATAACATGTTTTTTAATTGATGACAGGATATGGTATAGAGTCAAAACCCTTAGCTAAATCGATGTACATTCTGTGTATTGACTTACCCTCACCTAGTACTTAAGTAACTCTTTCAAAGAAGTAACCTAGGTTTAAATAGGTATTATCTACCTTTCAAAAGGCAAATTGATTCGGGTCTAGTGACTGCAGGTTTCATATGTCTCTGTTTATGAGGTCCATGATGATACACTCCATTATCTTGCAAATGCTTCTGGAGAACCTTATAATCAATACCTGCCAATGTTCATGGTGGGGACTCCTTTCTGGAGGGGAACTACTACAGCTGTTTTCCAGGGTTCTGGAATATAGTGAAGATAGATAGATATAGAGTGAATATAGTTCAAAAACCTGCAACAAATGTGTAAATCTGAGGCTCACTACATTGTTTAGGCTTGCAATAAATGCACAAATCTATTCACTATCTTCACTGGGTACAGGGTAATAAGCAAGTCAAATAAACTGGCAGAAATCTAAAATAAAGTGATGTGTTGTAACAGTAATATTTATGAAAAATAAACTCATGTGGTGATGAAGAAAACAAAAGAAACAAACGTAGGCTGAAAACAATTTAATATATCACAGCAAAGCTTTCGGGTGAAACCCTTCTTCAATACTAACAATCATTAAAACAAAAGCAGCTTGCTTTAAATAGGAGCAAAAAACAGTCACATGATAGCAGCCAAAATCACATGACCGACAAACACAATATAATATAACATATATACAAAATGCAAAAATATTTAAAATATTTAAAATAGCTTAACACGCTGAATTTTACTTAACTCATTCACTCCAGAGCAGCTCAGGAAATGCTGCCTGCTTAATTCCACCATAGGCACAACAGTGCAGCCTGAGCTCATTTTCAGAAAATCAATTTGTAATACTATACAGAAAAGAAATGCTCATAACTCTTTAACTATAAGAGCTACACTAAAAATGAAATGTTCAGCAGACACTGACCTTTCCAACAGTGTAAATGTTGATAGTGCATATCAAAGTCATAATTAAATATTTGGCAAGGAATGCTGATATTGTGCAACTTTTTTAATTTTTTGGAAAAGCAAAGCACAATATCTTGGTCTATGTACCATGCAGACCCATACAATTTGAATTTAGTTTGTTAGTATGAATGTTAGCTTTAAAATGATACTTTAACCATAACTGTGTGACACTCCTTTCATGAGATATTCACAGAAATATGATTAGTATATTATTTCTCATAATTGATAAATAAACAAAGCATAATATCTCATCACCTGTAACAGACAGAGCCTACATATCAGTGTAGAAGTTGTGCATCTGAATGTCAGCTTCAAAATGATGTATCGTTTGTGTGATTACCATGCTCCCTCGCAAAGATATGGGCATAATAATGAGAAGTATTGCAAATGTATAATTTTCATATTTGTACAAGACTAAACAAACTGTGATATCTGTATGTGTGTACAGTGCCTAGACACAGTTCTTTTACCATGTTGTAAGGAGTAACACTGTCTTCAAAATGATGTATTACTTCACACAATGTGGTGCTCCCTTGCAAAGTTATTTACCAAAATATGAAAAAAATCATAATTTCCATAACCTAAGTTGGAAACAAACTTTGATATCTGCCTATGAGTACAACATACAGGTACCATTCTTTTACCATGTTAGAAATATAAATAATCCTTTTCAAAATGAGGTATTACTTAGCACATTCAGATGCTCCCTTGCAAAGTTATTTACCAAAATATGAAAAAAAATCATAATTTTCATAACCTAAGTCCAAAACAAACTTTGATATCTGCACATGTGTCAAACATACAGGCACAATTATTTTACCATGTTAGAACCAGCAATACTGTCTTCAAAATGAGCTATTACTTGGCACATTCAGATGCTCCCTTACAAAGTTATTTACCAAAATATGAAAAAAATCATAATTTCCATAACCATAAGTCTCAAACAAACTTTGATATCTGCACATGTGTCAAACATACAGGCAAAATTCTTTTACCATATTAGAACCAGCAATACTGTCTTCAAAATGAGATATTACTTGGCACATTCAGATGCTCCCTTGCAAAGTTATTTACCAAAATATGAAAAAATCATAATTTCCATAACCGTAAGTCTCAAACAAACTTTGATATCTGCACATGTGTCAAACATACAGGCAAAATTCTTTTACCATATTAGAACCAGCAATACTGTCTTCAAAATGAGATATTACTTGGCACATTCAGATGCTCCCTTGCAAAGTTATTTACCAAAATATGAAAAAAATCCTAATTTCCATAACCATAAGTCTC
>NC_056745.1:448597526-448643026 GCF_019279795.1 Protopterus annectens
TCCCTCTTTATAAATATAAATAAACCATTTCTTTTACATGCTGTCATAAACGTGCTTAAACCCTAAACTACAACATAAGCTAACAGCAGAGTGCTTCCAGATTACCACAAAGTGAATGGGTGTCATACATATATTGATATACACACATGTGCACATATATATATATACATATACATATACAGATATACATATATACATATATACATATATATATATACACACACACACACACACACATACATATATACACATACACATACATATATACACATATTACATACCAGTGCACCAAAACCTTAAACTGACTTTACTACCCAACATATTTCATTGGACTAGATTCAAAAATCTACCAAAAGGACTTCACACCACATTCCTTCCTTCTCCATAGCTAGCAACCAAGTGAATGAAACAGCATGCCAACAGGCCTGTGCATGTAGTCATTCAGTTCAGGTGGCAATTGAGGAATTGTACTAGCAAATGAGAATTTGTTTTTTAGACCTTTCCTGCCTTCATGGTGACATTCATGGGTTTCACGTTTAATGTATGACAGTGGGGGGTGGGGGGGGGGGCATATGAATGCTAGACTACAAGATGGTTTTAATCATACAAACTGCAACTGAAGCAGCACCAAGAAGCAGAAATGAAAGGAAGGTGGGCCACTTACAGCCATGTTTATATTACTTTGACAGTTCATTTGGAAAGAAAGATACACAAGATGTCTTGTTCAGTGGATTACAATAGGCTGCTGGACTAGCAGGTTAGTGAAAATAACATACACTGTCAATCTGGGTAACTTTTGGTTCGCAAGTAGCTATTAGGCAATGAATTATCAAGCTATTAACAGCTTAGCCAGAACACTCAACATCAGAAATTAATCTCCTGCCTCATGGAAGAACCAGGACTTGTATAAGAGCACAGTGGATCTATGAGATTTGGACTTCGATCCATGAAGACCGTAACAGAGATCACCACTGAATCTACAGGAAACAGAATACAGACAAAGGGTGGCCAGTCTGTACACATAGCTAAGGGATGTGAGGCCTGTGACTTCTTTGGTATGGAACCCTCTGCAGTCTTTAAAAGCTGAGTGATATTTCTATAAATATGTACTAAATGAGGCAATATATTCACTAATGGGGTATATAAGCAAAGGGTACTTGGACATAAAGCTGCTTTGGCTCTGGAAAAGATGCTCTTGGTTACTTGTTGGATCATACAGATAAACTATATTATAACTACAGTGAAGATAGTATGCTCAAAGGAAAGGCAGTCATCTCAAGGGTGTCTAGATCTCCAATGACAGTACCATTTTAATGGGTGCATCATCTATGTATTACAATAAATAATTTATTTTAGCAAAGTGGACTATACTATATTTTTGGCATTTAGGCAATTGCTTTGCACCAATTGCTTGCATAGCTCAACTCTGGAGTACCTTCATGTTGGCAGGTGCTCAAATAACAATCCCTAATTTACAATCATCAGTGAATTTTTCTAACTACAGACCTGGGACACCAACTTTTAGATTAAAGAAATAATGCCAAACAGGAGAAGACCCAACATTGAACCTTGACGGACACTACTTGTGACATTCACACAATGAATGTAACACCCGCAACTTTACTGACATGCTTTCTGTCCACTCATCCATTTGCTATTCATCTTACTGCATATATTGGCTTATATGTATGTTCACCCATTTTTCCGCGATGCCCACACGATGGACAATAGTGAATGCCTAGGCCACATCCAAGTACACTATGCATGCACAACCGCCTTCATCTGCACAAGTTACCCTTTCAAAGTTTACAAGCTTATGAAAGCAGAATCTGTCTTAGACAAAGTCAAGCTGATGCAGCGGATTAATACAACGTGGGACAGGTGGTAACACTAACAGAGACTGCGGATAGTATCCAACACGCCACATGCTACAACTAGACGAAATCACAAGTACTTTATTTTTCGCCAGGGTGAGCAATACATAAAACTCACTCAGCTCTGCTTTCAGCATTTGCATTTAACTAAGTTAATTTTTTACCAGACTTCATTACCAAAATATTATGCTCTAAACATTTCACAGCAGACCTCTAGCTGCATCACTTTCTGTAAACGGATTCTCTGATTTGTAACTTATCTCTAATGGCGACAATACTCACTAGCCATTTGTGTGCGACGCCGATTTCACACAAGCTATATGGGGGGGGGGGTTTCATCGCGACATACTCTTTGCCATCCTACCAAGAAGTGACAGACTCACAAGATAAGCAATTCAGTTCTGACTCGGACATTTCTTGGTACCAACATACTTGTCACGCATGCAAAATAACCCAGCTACTGGGCTATATCACGTTTAATGATAGAAAATGTATGTGCCTTTCACTCACCAAAGACCCCCCACCCAAAGCAATCCATTCTCACCACGGCTATATTAACCGATGTCATCTAACATACGTAAAGATAAGAATTAACTCTCCATTCTGTAAAACTTACTCGCCATGATACATCTTGAAACTAGACCTTCCACAACAAAGATTTTTACCATCCCACACTCAAGTAGCACAGCCTTCTCCACCACACAAGAAAAACAGCTAAGTCTAATTGAGCAGATTAGCTGCGATAAATCATCTCATACCTGTCAAACACGAGAAACAACTCCTCAATACGAACCAAACTTCTGCTTCTAATCTAGATAAGCGTCTTACAGACAGACTAGTATGGTACAGACTAGTATAAATGATGGAACAGTTCTAAACGAAGTTAATCCACAAAAGCCATCACTCCAAGTAACGAAATTGGTAAAATATAGAAAGAATTACACTAAAGCGTATAAATGAAAACACATTTATTGCAGTAAAATACAAAAGTAAGCTTACCGGAAGACAAAAAAAAAGAGCCAAGCTGACCGTTAACCGACAGTACTGCGAGCTGAGAAATCTTCGAATGCTAGTAAGAAAAAAAAGAGGATCCAGCGGCAGGTGAAATCTCCAAATCTTTGGAAAAATAAAAGAAATACCTGCTGCTGGACCCTCTTTTTATTTACAGAAGACAAAAGAAATTTGGTTTGGGGGTGGAGGTGTTATGCAAGTGGTGGCTTGGATTGCAAGAATCCGATTGGCTGCCACCACTTGCTTTATGAAGATTTTTCAAACACAATTTTCTTTAAAATCTTCAATGTTACCTTAATGTAATAACAAGCTGAATCGTAACTACAGAAGGTAAATTACACATTCTGTTACAATTTCAGCTTGTTTTACATTAAGGTGAACTACAAATCTGGAGTCTCGCTTGTGGAAGGGACTCGGAGCTAATGGCTTGCAATTTGTATGTTCTCATGGCGCGCTCGGTGTTGACCATACAGGCACCATGAGAAGGTACTCGGGGCTAATGAGTTAAAACAGGCTTTAGGCTAACAGTAGAATTTAATCCAGGTGAAGAATCCGCTGCTAGTCTTAAAATCCATTCATATTCCTTAATATCTAAAACATTATTAATATCACCACCCCTACTATGAGGTTTAACTAAATCTAGGCATCTAAATTTAAAGCAATGCATATTCCCGTGTGTTTTAATATGCTTGAAAAGAGCATTATTCTCAACCTCCCTTCTAACCTCTGACTTATGCTCAATTATTCTGTCTTTAAGTTTACGTGTGGTCTTGCCCACATAGAATGCTGAACAGGCATTACAAGTAGCCAAATACACCACATTTACACTGTTACAGAATGCTACTGATTTAAAACAGATTTAAAACAGTTTATTCGGAATATAAATTTAAAGGTTCTTTTTGGTTCAAATAATGCTATGACATCATATAATACTTGCAAAAGACTTAGTACCTACCTTTATACCAGTTAATTTGCCTGTGACAACTGCTTTCCATAATTTATGTGAAGCTGATTTGAGAAAGTTATATGGGACTACAATTAAGAAGAAGAGACAGTATAATTTGAACTATGATGAACATTGTGCCTTAAAGAAACTGCAATTTGACAATACTATTGTAATGAAACAAGCTGACAAGGGAGGTGCTATTGTTGTTATGGATTGTAATGCCTATAAGACATCTATGCTTAATTTTCTTCAAGATGAGAATGCTTTCAGAAGAATATCATATAATGATGCTAAGAAATGCATTAGTAATGTCAATATGTATATATATGAGCTACAAACTAATGGTGAGATAGATTTAGATTTGTTTCACTTTTTTACAGTACCCTGTCCCACTATTCCCTTATTATATGGGTTACCAAAAATTCATAAATGTTTAGATAACCCACCCATGAGGCCCATTGTCTCTGGGGGTGGGTGGATAACTGAGCCGATATCTGTTTATCTACAAAAGCGATTGTACCCCTTATTATTGGAGTGTCCTAATATCTTAAATGACACAGGTGATTTTTTAAGCAAACTTTCAATTTGGTATAACAGTCTACGTAACAAACTCGATTCAGGTTATTTATTTGTAACCTTAGATATAAATTCTCTTTTTACTGTCATACCAAATGAGTATGGCATTGAGGCTATCAGACAGTTTCTGAGTAAGAAAATAGATATACCTACAGGTGATGTTCAAAATATATGTGCATTATTAGACTTAGTTCTGAGCAACAATGTATTTATGTTTGATCAACTTTTGTTTCTACAGCTAACCGGTGTTGCGATGGGAACACTGGTTGCTAATACATATGCTAACCTAGTCTTGTATCAATGGGAATTAGAGTTTATACATGATGGTGTAAAATTTTTGAACAGTAATGTTTGCTTGCACCAGAGGTTTGTGGACGATTGCTTTATGGTTTGGAAGGGATCACGCTCTGATCTGCAAGATTTTATAGTATATTTAAACAGTAGTACGAGCTTCTTGGTTTTTAAGGAGATTATATCTGAACATGAAGCAATTTTCCTTGATGTTAAGATATATAAAGAAGAGGGTACTTTACAAACTACTATTCACAAGAAGGATGTGCATACTAGTAGATACTTACATTATAATAGCATGCATGCACCCCATGTTTTTAAAGGAATTGTTAAAGCTCAATTTTCACGAGTCAGTAGGTTAAATACAATCGACTCTGTATTTCATATACAGTTAGATGAAATGTTCAATGAGTTTGTTAAGAATGGCTATGACTTGGATATATTGGAAGAATTGAAGAGAATGGTAATACTTAATAGGATACTATATATAAACCTTACCTTAGGACAGAGCGTGTATGAATGATCATGTGATCATTACATCAGGATCTAACATTGGAAATATAGTTAGAACTAGATATGTTATGAACTTTAGTAGTAGAACAGGTTCGGTTAAATATATCATAGCCAAATACTGGCCTGTGTTGATGGCCTGTCCAGAGGTTAGGCGAATTTTAGGTGAAAAGCCTTACTACTCATATAGGAATATGAGAAGTATTAAAAGCTTATTATGTTATAAAGATTTTAATTTTGGCTTAAAGCTGAATGCTTTCTCTGATCATATTGGTACTTTTAAATGTATGAGCTGTTCTTGTTGTATAGACATTGCTGCTACCCCTAATTATGCATTTATTCATCCTGTTACTTTAAAAGAGTTTTACTTTAAATCAGTAGCATTCTGTAACAGTGTAAATGTGGTGTATTTGGCTACTTATAATGCCTGTTCAGCATTCTATGTGGGCAAGACCACACGTAAACTTAAAGACAGAATAATTGAGCATAAGTCAGAGGTTAGAAGGGAGGTTGAGAATAATGCTCTTTTCAAGCATATTAAATTTAGATGCCTAGATTTAGTTAAACCTCATAGTAGGGGTGGTGATATTAATAATGTTTTAGATATTAAGGAATATGAATGGATTTTAAGACTAGCGGATTCTTCACCTGGATTAAATTCTACTGTTAGCCTAAAGCCTGTTTTAAGTAAAATTCAGCGTGTTAAGCTATTTTAAATATTTTAAATATTTTTGCATTTTGTATATATGTTATATTATATTGTGTTTGTCGGTCATGTGATTTTGGCTGCTATCATGTGACTGTTTTTTGCTCCTATTTAAAGCAAGCTGCTTTTGTTTTAATGATTGTTAGTATTGAAGAAGGGTTTTACCCAAAAGCTTTGCTGTGATATATTAAATTGTTTTCAGCCTACGTTTGTTTGTTTCTTTGGTATTCCTGCATTCCAGTCCTGTTTTGTGATGAAGAAAACACCCAGGAGGTTTACAGTAAAGCTTGTGCAACGGAAATTCAAGCCAAACAGGTGTGATTATAGTAATGACAAGAAATGCCAACCTGCATTTCATACATTTTAAAAATTCTTTATTAGAAAGGAACATTTTTTATAAGCTGCGTAAAAGACAAGCATGTTCAAAAGAATCCGCATATTAACTAAAAACATGGAAATAAGCTTTTTGTTGGCACTGCTGAAGTGAAGAGAGTTGAAAGTGCCTCTGAGTCACCAAATAGAGTGCAAGTCAGAATGCTAGCAAAAAAGGCTGAGAATTTAAACTAAACACAAGAAGAATATAACATTTTGTTTGAAAATACTTTTAAAGTGTTGGAGACAAAAGACACACAGTAGAGATCTGTGTGCATATTAACATATTCTGGACATTAGATGGAAGGTTACTGTTGTGAGAATTTGAAAATAAGTACAATATTATTTTTCTTCAAATCACATCTACCAACACATCTCTGCTTGTAAGCATTCTTATCAACTATCACCAATATCACTGCCATGAATGTTACATACCAAATAATCATTTTCATGTACTTAGATGGGTCTGATGCTGTCCTAACTATTCTATTCCACTCTTTTCTTACTGTTTCATCATAATGTTATACACTTAATTGGTGAGTGACTGGAATACTAAACCTATTACTGTTATATTGTGTTTTTCTTTCAGTATTTACTTTGGATCATAGATAATACCATCAGTTCTCACAAAAATCTGCTTCATTATTTTTAATGGGTGGTCTGATCACCCATGGTATCTTACATGTCTCTCTGTCCATCTTCTTGTGCCTTTCAAGGGTCATCATAGAGTGCTTCTCCATCTGTTGTTATTAATGTTTGATGCTCTATATGTATATCATAACATTCTATTGTTACTTGATGTTTGCATCACTTTGTGAAACTTGTTTTGGGGCTTTTTTCCCCTGGCCTCCACTGAAAAGTAACAACTTACACAGTCAGACCAAAATAGTAAACAAATACCAATAAATAAATAATCAAAAAAATAAACCTCTTATTTTATATTGCACTCCTCCTATTGATACATTCCCTGCATCTCCACAACACTACCTCCACTCTCTAATTTCCTTCAACCATGTTCTCACAACAAAGAATTAGCATGCTGCTCATTAACATTCTGGTCTTTATCTTTCCTACACTAAGGACCTTTGCTCCAAAACAAACCACATTCTTCATTGAATTTCCTCTGAATAAAACTTCCTAGAAACTACATGATCCCTACGTATTAAACCTTGGTTTTAAACAGATACAGATCCAAACACCCTATATCCCTTACTCAACCTAGGCCAAACCATTACCCACCTCTGGTAATATCTACCACCTCCCCTCAGATTATTAGCTCTTATTCCAATAAGAACCCTATTCTCATTCTCCTTCATCACATGAACTACCAAAATATATGCTTGGGTTACACTCCTCACCCTTGATATTTCAGTTTTAGTCAAAAAATGGCTGAAGCTAAACATTAAGCATAATTAAATACTTCCCCATAGGTTCTAACATCTTGAGACTAGACAACTCGCACAAAAAAGCAGGGGCATAAGTGGTTCTCTCACTATTCCCAGCCTGGCCACCCTTTTTCAACAATGATGAAATGCTACTTTCCCTCTTAAAATCAATGATCACAAAAATATTTACCTCATTACTGTTTGGATTGACCTGTGTAATAACCACTCAACTTAAGAGAACATTTTATCTTGGCTATTTACCAATATCAACCAAGTAAACATAATCCTAGAGTAGATAAATATTGACTGGACTTTATTTCTACTTGTAACCCTAACTCTTTTTTTTACTCCAACATATTTATTAAATTTCCACATGTGACAAAGGCAATCTTACATTTATATAAATGAAAAACATACAAAATGAAATCACTTAAGTTGTAAACAGTTTACATCACAGACACCATTGAAACAACTGTAGTTGTAAACATTACTAATCACTTATAAACATTCTAGTCATTGGCAGTTAAGCATTATATAGCTCATTCAAATCCTGCCGCTTAAACCTCATTCCTGCTCTGCATATACTTTTCCCACAATTCCCATTTTTTATGTAGTTTGCCCCTTCCCTTTTCTAAAGATCCCAATTCCAATTGTTTTATCTCAGTTACTATATTCACTACTTCTAGTAAAGTTGGTCTACACTTTGATTTCCATTTTCTAGTAATTGCTTTTTTGGCAGCTAACATAATTAGTCTCAGCAAGGCTTTACTATGTCTAGGCAATTTTGATTCTGTAGCATAACAAAAAAAAATAATCTCCCCAGTCAGTCCAATCATCCCACCCAGCATCTCCAACAGAGCAACCCACAGGGAATCCCAAAAGTCTGTCAGCTCATCACACCTCCAAAAAATATGTCCCCAGCTATCTCTTTCTTGCCCATCACACCTACAGCATTTGCTATTCACCTGAGGAAAAATTCTTTGGAGTCTACTTGGGGTATTAAAATGCCTATGTAAACATTTCCAGGCAAAGATCCTAAAACTTCTAGACTTTGTTGCATATTTGGGAGATATACATATATCCCCATTGTCTCTTTGTGAATTGCTAATCCAATCTCTCTTCCCAATCCTTTCTAAGCTCCTCTGATTGATTCTTGCAATTATCATGCAGTATGTTATATGATTTACTAATTATTCCTTTTTTAATGGCAGCTTCTGTTCTACATTCTATTAAAAACTCTACCAGTGCTGGTCTTTCATTTAGGACCCCCCCATACTTCTTTCCCTTTGCCTACACTCTGATATCAATCCATGATAGGGAAGGCACTCTCTAACCTGCAGTCCAAATACATTTTTGGCCTCTTCCCATTCTATTACCATTCCCTTTCTAGTTATTTGTTCCCAATACCTTTGTTCCTTTTCCAATTTTCTCCAATAAATTCCAGCCCCCTCTTGCCTATTATTTGTACCCTGACCACAGTCAACCCTATCGGCAAAATCTCTTTTCTCCATTCTCATTGTGGTTTGGTTCTTAAAATACTCCCTACTATTTTATGAATATAATACTCTGTATGATTTTGGTTGTTCTCCTTAAGTACCTGCATCCAAAATCCCAATCTCTCCTTATTTTTTGAGCTTCCTCCCTGCATCATCATCATCCCTTTCCATCTTGAATTATAGTTTTCTGTCTGTGCTACATATAAGAGCCTTAACTGTGTTGCTCTAAAATACTCCCTCAAATTAGGTAATCCTAGTCCACCTTGTTCTATTGGAATAATCATCTTACCCCACTGGACCCTTGCTGTCCTCCTTTCCCAGATAAAATCCTTCAAGTCTTTTTTAATTACTGTCCACAATTTCTCCTCTGGTTGATAAAAATATGCCTGACCTGTGTATAAGACTAAAGGGACTAAAAACATTTTAATGACTTATATCTTAATATCTATATCCATATAACAAAACTTCCAGTTTCTCAATTTTTATATTATCTTCTGTTTAGTCTCTTCCCAAATATCCTTAGCTGCCACCACAGAGTCATTTCTAATCCATACTCGTAAATACTTCATTTTATCATGTCACCATAAATATGGATATTGTTGGACTAATTTGTGTGTGAGTACATAATTGACCGCTACTGCCTTTGTTTTAGCTTCATTAATTTTGTATCCTGAGAAGATCTGAAACTCTCTTAAAATGCTCCACAACACTGTAATGTCCCTTTCTGGTTTTGTCATGTACAGAATAATATCATCTGCAAATACAGCCAGCTTTTCCTGACTACCATAATAATTATACCCTTGAATTTCTGAGTCCCTTATTTTCTTTACTTGTAACCCTAACTCTGTTATAAATCTATACAACTTTACACAACTCATCGCCTCTCCAACCAGATATAGCAAACACTCCAACATACTTTCTGGACCAGGTGCTCACATCTAACCCAACTAAAATTATCTTCTATGGTACACTTCCAAACTCAATGAGTGACCTCCCCACATTCTTTCTTAAAAGACTGCCAACACTCACCCCCAAAAAGACCACCACTATAACATAGTCTGAAACTAAGACCAATTTAACAAAGATATATTCAAAGAAACACAAAGCTTTTAAATAGCATCTACTAAAAACAGTCCCTCTGAAAGAAGCAGTTGAATATTGTAATTATGTCTTTCTTATTGTGCTAAACCAATTAACCCCAACCAAACACAACACTCAATTTCCACTCTGCCCTTTCGCTCCCAAAAAGTACTAAATAACATATGAGAGCCAGAGATAAAGCCTGGAAATCTTGACTTTATAATAAAACAGAGACCAATCTCCAAAACTTCAGAGAAATCCATAAAAAAAAAAATACCTACATTTCAATCCAGGATACCCACACTAATAACCCCAAGCAACTCTGGCCCTTCATTAACAGTTTGTTTAGTCCATGCTACCCAGCCCAACCAACTTACTACCACCAACCATACCAAACTTACTTCTTGGCAACTCAACAGCAAACATCTATCTACTCCCTTTCACCATCCCCACAAATCATCTTCTTTCAGCTTTTTCCAATTAGGGGTCGCCACAGCGGATCATCTGTCCGCTCATGGCTGGCGGTGGAGTTTTTACGGTGTTGAGTTGCCAGCCCAGCACCCAACCTTCCACAGAACACACAGACACACACACACACACACACACACACACACACACACACACACACACACACACACACACACACACACACACACACCTAGGGTCAATTTAAAGTGTCCAATCCACCTACTGCATGTCTTTGGGATGTGGGAGGAAACTGGAGCACCCGGAGGAAACCCACGCGACCACAGGGAGGACATGCAGACTCCACACAGAAGGCACCCCAGCCAAGAATTGAACCGGAGAACTTCTTGCTGTGAGGCGGCAACACTAACCGCTGCACCACCGCGGCCGCCCACCATCCCCACAAATGATACTTTAAAATCCCAATCTTCTGTATCAACCCAATTCCTGCCCCCCCCCCCCATGAAAAAACGGGTCTATATTACATGATCAAATGATTAGGTGAACTAACACCTAAACATCGACCACATAATATCGAAAGCAAAAAACAGTAAATGGCCAATTTAATGCAGGGAAAGATTTCCCTTGGCCATTCACTGGATTTTGCCATTTTCTCCACTGTGGAGTGATCTTGGAGTTGGTATATTTAGTTAGGGGGGGTGTGGGGGCACAGCCCCCCACTTAGTTTGGCTGTTAAGTTAATTGTTTCTTTTTTGTGGCAGACGATAATGTTTCCCGACAGCGTTCGCTATTTTGCAGTTCAATATTACGTGCACGACGTTTAGGTCTTCGATCACCTAATCATTCGCTCACATAATATAGACCCGAAAAAAATACTTTACATAAGTTAAAACTAAGTACTCATTTTTTGTAAAAAATCACTAATTATTCCCTTACATAAATAAGGGCACTCCATTAAATTCTGTAATTACTGCCCTCTAGCAGTTCTTTTCCACTATGAAAAATCCCTGAAAAGTGTATACAGTGCCAGCACTTAATAGGTAATCATCTATCTTCTGCCCAGCATGACATCATGCCAAATGACAGTTCCCCTTACTTTCACCAGTAATATCCGCCGCCATGGGGACTATGGAAATTTTTGTTTCCTCTCTATTGCTTGACTAATCTAAGGTGTTTGATATTATATCTCACCAGATTCTTCTCCACAGACTGTCTTCACAAGGCAATGGCATCACCTTCCTTCTGGGTTCACAGCTACCTTTCTAACAGGCTACAGGCAGCAAGATGTCAGAAAGGATGATCACCATTCTAGCCCACCTCAGTCAGAGTGGCACTAGCCTAAATCTTATGCCCCATACTAATGATTTTTATTAATGACTCCTACACTGCTACTAATGTCACAACTGTCATTCAGTATGCTGATAATGCTACACTGATAACCACTGCTAAGTCCCTCCCAGAACTGCAGGAAAAGACCCCCAAAGTTTTTGTCTTCTATAGGAACCTGGCTCAACAATTCTCACCTCCCACTGAATGCTAAAAAAACAAGTTATTGCCATTCACATAAAAATCTGCATCCTATACAAAAAATTTCTCCATCGTCTCATCAAACAATCCCATCACACAAAGCTACTTTGTGTCATTATAGATAACTGCCTAAAGTTCGACATTCAAACAGAACAAGCACTTTTCAAGGAACTTCATAGACTCTGTCACCAAACCACTTTTCTAAATTAGCCTTAAACTTGTCAAGATTGGAGGTCTTTCTAATTCCTAGTTGTAATTCATTCAATAATCTTCCAGCCCTTTGATGAAAATATCACTTCCCGCAGTTTGCATTTTAAACTGCATGTTCACATAATATTTGCAGTGCATGGAGTACAGTGATTATGCCCTGACAATCTGAAAGACAAATCAGTTTAGCACTACTATAGCATGAGAATCAATCTTAACATAAGTTAAGCATCTATACTTAACATAAAGTCAGGTCTCACGCTTGGCAGTAAAATCTGCTAGTACTCATAAAAAGACAGTGGCAAAATATTAAAAAAAAAAAAAAAAAAGATTTGGATCTGCATGCTGTCCATACCAGTAATGTGTCTCTGACTTCCTATTAACTTAAAAAGCAGCTAGAACAACAGGATGTGTGTGTTCGTCTGCATTTTCTAAATACATCATCTGAAACTTAAATGTATTATTTAGTGACTTAAATCCTCAGCGATATGTCCGAAAACCAGATATTTTATGAGGAGCAGACCAAACATATGAGGCAAAAAATTTAGACATTTGACATGCAAAACTAGGTGAGTTGCAGACATAAGGGATTGTATTACACTATCATTCTAACAGCACTTGCTAAGTGATTTACAGCTTTGAAAGCCAGTAAAGCACTTAGCATTTTTTTTCCTGTAACTAGTACTACATTCAGCATAAAATGTTCCATGCACTACAAAGAATTATGATCGGGTCTCCAATCATAACCATTAATTGTGTTCTTACCAAAAAAAAAAAACAAAACTCTCAGCGTGAATTTCTTGTCATCCGTGTCTTGAACACATAATAAGCAATCTATGATTGGCGACCTGATCATAATCCTTTATATTATTCCTAGTACCATAACTATGCTGTATTATCAACATACCAGTTGTAGCTAACATAAAAGCATTATTCGTGAATTTGTGCATACCTGAGGTCACCTATGACTAACTATATTGTACTGAGTATATGGACAATTCCTCCAATCAGTTTAGATAAATCAGATCTTTAAATCCATCTATCTAGTTAAGTATAATACTTCTGATTTTTTTTCCAGTTTAGTTAACCATGACCAATTGCAGACACAAGCAGCTCCACAATATTCCATGTAAAGTCTTATAACAGCCCTATAAAGAGGAATTAAAACTCTCTCATCATGACTTGAATTACTGTACAAAATGTCCCTAATAACTGCATAGCACAACCTTGAATGAATGATAAATATTGGTTATTACAACCAAAGTGTAATACTTCACATTTTATGTGATGTGATGTAAAGAAACTGACGGATTCGGCAACCAGGAAAACAGGAACCACTTCAAAATGCCATGCACGAACTCTTTATTGAATAAAATAACAGAAAGATAAGGGCTTTCTCGCACCGATAGTGCGCTTCCTCAGATCTTCACATACAAACAATGAATATGGAGAGTATATATACCCAGCAAAATTCAATTAACCATTCAATTAATCAATTAGTTTAAAGTGATAAGTAGTAATCACTGTGTACGTAGGGAGGCAATGCAAAACTAATTCAAGTGAACTTTTCTCTTTTTTACTTTTTACATCTTCGTTTATATCTTAGAGATGCAATCATATCTATAAGTATATTGTATTTCTCTAAAGCAATAAAATATTACAAGTATTGAGACCATTCAAAAACATTCCTTAAAAATATATATATATATATATGCATGAATAATTATAAAATATAAAATAAACATATAAAAATGTATATATGTATATAAGTATAAAAGTGCATAAAGTGCAAAAGACATAAAACTCAAAGCTTTCAGATCGACACATATATATAAGAATATTCCTATATTGTTATTAAATAATATGAACCATGGTAATCATGTCCCATATTCTTAATGCCCAAGTGTATACAGATACCTCCACAGTGTAGCATGACATTTTACTAAATTAATGATTGACCCTATTTTGGTATCATTAGCAAACTTACTAAGTAATATATTACTTTCAATCAGAAAGTCAGACATGAAAATAAAGAGCAAAGCTCCAAGCAATGAACCCTGAGGAACCCCAACTGTTACTGTCCTATCATCAGAAGTAATGTCGTCAGTTTTAAACTTGAAGGACCTCCAAGTCAAACAACCACTAATGCACCTAATCACATACTGATCTATACTAAATTTATATAAGACGGATTACATTTCTCTATAAGGCACAAAATCAAATGCCTTGGATAGACCACATCTACTAATAGGCTTACATCCACCGAGTCCAAACATTTTGATAGAAACTTAATTAGTCATACATCATTTACTATGAAAAAAAAACATGCTGAAATATATGTGGTATGCAATTTATGTTATTAAGGAACAAAACACTCTTTAAAACACTTGCTTGTGACACAAGTGAGACGAACTGGACTGTAACTGTCCAGTGTGTAATTGTTACTTCCTTTAAATATGGGAATAACAGCAGCTGTTTTCCATACATTGCTAAAGTACACACTTACTTCAACAGGTTAAATCAACACTCAGGAATATCTTCTCTCTGTAGCCAGGATGGTAGATACAAAGGAGAACCTGGATCTCGAAACTGTATAGAGTTTATAGTCTTTTATTAATGTATGCATTGTTGACCATGTTACTGCAATGCAAACATCATCAATAGAGGAGTTCCTGAAGAAGGCCATGAAAGTAGCAATAGCTCTTGTAGAGCAGATCATATGTCTCAACTCAAGAGATTTAATGTTGATGAAGTAAATGTACATAATGCAATCAGATCCTGACAGGGTAACTTTGGAAACATTGTCTGATACTCATCTGTTAAACTAGGCTCCAAAGCAACTGGTTTTCCTTGCGAAAATCCTTTGTGTGGTGCAAATAAAATAAAGCTGTGCATGAACATCCAAGGTATGGAATAAAAATTCACCTGTGTTCTTTAGATTAAGAAATAAGACTGAGTTGATTAGGCTGGCTCAACTGATTCAGGGAAGATCTTGGGTAAAATGGAAGGGGTAGGTCTGAGATAAACAAACCATGAAAAAATAGATATGGGGATTTGCAGGACAAATAGAGAGTATGTGTGCAGTTCTGACATCCTTATTGCCAAAATAATGGCAACAATGAGCAAAATTTCCTACAATAGGCATTTTAAACTGTAAGAGGGGGCAGGTGCATAGGGAGCACAGGTAAGAGCCTTTAAGATGAAATTCAAATCTCATGTAGGCAAAAGGTGCTTGATGGGAGGGGTCTTAGAAGAAAGGTCCCTTTTAGAAAGGATCTGCCAACTTTTTGGTAGGCTAATGAAGTAAACTGTATCCTTTGTGATAATTGGAAACGGCCATCAGCTGAATGTTGACATTGGAGTAACTAAAGCTGAAGTTGAATAGCATTACTAGAAAGCGAATGACTGAAGAAATACGGGCTGAAAAGGGTTCAAAGTTCTTGATGCACTGACCAGAGAGAGACTATCTTCAATTTATTCTCCAGAATTTTTCTAGTAGTCTTTTTGTGAGGTTAAGAGGATCTGAACGACCAGTTCAGAAAAGAATGAGTCATTGGAATTGGAGAAACCATGCAGTTAGCTTCACAGAGACAATGTCCATGTGATGTTGGCTAGACAGGTACACTGAGATCAGGAAAGGAATCTAGCATCCAGGGTTGTTTTTTGAGGTGAGGCCAGAATAAGGGGTATCAAATTTGCCTGGGCCAAAAATATGAGATAAAGATGGTGAGGGTTTGCACAGAGATGCATTCTGCAGAAACCTCATCATGAGAGGAAGAGGAGGAAAGGAATAAAGAATACCAGGTGTCCAAGGATGGACCAGAGAGCCCCTGACTGACTGTCACTATGCAGGGATAAGGACAAAATACGTACTGCATTTGGTGCTGATCAGGGATGCAAATAGGTCAAAGCAAACGTGGTTCCAAGTAGAGAAAAATCATCTGCACTGCTGCCACATTGAGGGAACATTCATGAGCCATCCAGATGCAATGGCAAAGCCTGTCCGTTAGGAGGCTTGTCCAACCTGGAATACGCATTGCAATTAGAAAGTGCTGTGAATATATTCCTCACTGCCACACTCCCATACTCCTACGGCCACTTAGTAGAGCGGGCATGATTGGGTTCCTCCTTGCTTGTTGATATATCATACTACAGAGATATTGTCTGTGTAGATTGAGATCACACCTGAGGGAAGAAAGTCCTGTAGTGCCTGTGATACTAGAAGGACCAACCTCATCTCCAGGACATAGTCATAAAGATAAATTAATTTTTGTGACCAAGTCCCTTGCACCATTCACCCCTCAAAATGCTCCCTCACAGCAGAGAGGTGTCTATGGTGACTGTGGCCGATAGGAGCAGTTGAATGAAGGGTCAACCATCTGGAACAAATTGTGACAGTATTCACCAGATAAGATGCCATTCATACACTAATGTGAGACATATGGGAAGACTTAGAAGGTGTAGGAACTGAGACCATTGCACAATGAATGTTCATTATATCACATTCATGTAATATCTAGCTGGCAGAACTAGAGTTATGCAAGCAGCCATCATGCCCACTACCTGAAATATGAAAGAAAATGGATGATAGTCTTAGTAAGGAAATTTGGATAGGATGAACCTGTAAGAGAAGTCTGTCATCTGGCAGTTTTGCAGTTTTCAATGTTGTGTGCAGATGGCACAAAATAAATTGTTTGGTTTGAGAAAGTTCTAACTTAAAAATTTTCAAGGTTTACTGTAACATCCAGGGATACCCAAGCAAAACCAATAGTTTCCTGCTGAGATAAGAGATTATTTTATCTTGGCAAACAGAGTGTCAATCATCTAGGAATAGAAACACATGGACCAGTTTCACTCAGAGATGAGCTCTGACCATCATGCACTTGAACAACCATTGGGCGGGATGCTACTGAAGAGAAATGTTCTGAACTGGTTATGATTGGCTCTGAGCAGGAATCAGTGATGCCTCCTGGATGACTTGCTACTTCTGTAAGGATATACATATCATGAAGGTGCCCAGCGTACATATAATATGTTTTTTGTAAGCATGGAAGGATGGACTGAACCATGAACATCCATTACTTTTTCTTTATGTGATGATTTAGACCACTTAAATCTAAAATAGGCCTTAAGTGCAATTTCTTCTATGGAACTAAAAAGTCTAGAACAGATGCACAACTCTCTCTCTAGTCTGGTCTGGTGAGACATCTTGAATGGCACTTTTTTGAAAGAAGTGAGAGATGATCTGTGCCTCTGCTCTCTTTTGTCAAGGTAGCACATCTGAGGCAGGTGGGATGACTTTGTGGGATTTACATGGCCTCTGGATATGGAGCTCTTCACCCAGTTATCTTGTGTAATGGCCATCCAAGAATCCAGGTGAAGAGACAGTTAACCACTGTTTGCCTCCAGAGTGCAGCAGTTGAACATGTTCCCTGGGACACTGAGGTGGTTTTCCAGAGAAGGTGCCTCTGAATCCTTGATTCTGTGGACTCTATCTGGCCTGGGGCAGAGTCCATTGAGGGAAGTCCCTCTGCCACAGAAACTCCTGTCTAAAAAGGTGTCAGAAGAGAAGACTTTTCTTTTCTTAAACCAGAGGGCCTTACAGCTTTTCTGGTATCTGGAAAAGGGACTGCTGAGGGGTCCAAAAATGCACTCTGATGGCAAATAGTCTTCCCTTCCTGCTCACTTTTCAGTAAAGTATCTTTGAGTTTGGGACTAATCAGAGAAGTCCCATCATAAGGGGCATTTAAAAAGAATGCTTTGAAGTTGTCCTCAAAGTCACATAGATGTAGCCAAGCATGACTGCACATGGTAATACTGGTGCCTACTGCTCTAGCCACTCTGTATGCTGTGTTGTGTAGCAGCCTTGTGAAGGAGGAGAATAATAATGTGATAGCCACCTGGGACTCGAGTGTCTAATGTCAGAAGTAAAAGATCTCCTGACAGAATCCAATATTTGCTTTCCCAGGCCACTCTGGAACCTTGTCATGTAGGTTACATAGTTAGTATAACCCACACCAGGGCTATTGCTCCAGTATGGACTGTCCTTGGGTGTTTGCCAAAATCTTATCTTTTTCTTTTTGTGGTATAGGTAAGAAATGTCTGGCTAACTCCATGTCCTCTCCACCACCAGGTCACTCAAGTGGTCAGTGGGAGGGGCCACCTAGGATGTACAGACCTGAACTCCTTAAGTATGAACTCCCCTTCCAGGGAAGGGGTGTCAATGGCCCAAGTATCCCTATAGTGCACCATTTCCAAAATTTAATCTAACTTGAGATCATCTAGAGGGGGGCTGAGGGAACATTCTCTTTCATCAATGTCAATGCCTGGAGTGAGTCTATAAAGGAATCAGAACAGACTCTTGCCTGTGCACTTTCTGGGAACGTGTGTGAACGGGAGGTGATGCCTTTCACAGACCCAGATGTGTCTTGGGTACGTTTCTCAAGGGGAAATTGAAGACTCTATGATACTTTGCCCTTAGAGTCACTGTTGAGGGTTTACAGGCCTGAATATAGGAGTGTCAATAGCAGGAGACAAGACAGATCTTGCATCTCCTTCTTCCACTGATGCATGGGTGATCATCCTCTCAAGGAACTCAAACACTGACACGGACCCTGACAGCACCAAGGAAATGCTTGCTGGTGGTGTTACCATATTCCAAGAACAGGAGCCTGATGGCCCCTATGACAGCATCCCTTACACTGAGCTGATGCCTCAAATGCTGAAGTCCTTGACATTGTGAATAGCACTGAGTAGGTCAGTGGAAAGGATGGGTTCCAGGACCAGGTGTCAAATGTAAAGCGCTACAATCCAGACAGCTCCAAGAAAATTTGAGTCCGGTGGGTCAGATGGTGCATTGGCACAAAGAAGTCGGACATGAATAGCAATAAAGTAAGATAGACTGGAAATGAAGTCAGCTCTGAGGCACCAAAACATTGCTAGAGATGAAGCTAAAGAAACTGGAGTCTGAGGGCCAGCTGATCTATTGTGGAAATAAAGGAGGATGGTATGACATCCATTTCTATCTGTGCCATGATGAAGGCCCTCATCCTATGAACACAGTCCAAATCAATGACAGACCTGGTGGAGGGAACAACAGCTGCTGAACTAAACATTCTCTGTCTGATTTGGAAACTTACTGGGGATGAGGATGAATTTAGTAGCGAAGTCAAAGGTTTTGAACTGGGAGACTCAAACTGGATCAGAACTGAAGCCTCTGCCTTAGGACAGAAAACCAATGAGGAATCTCCAATTATTCTTTTTTTCTCTTTACCTTTCTCCTGAGATGAGCCCCAGGAACTAGAAGGAAGAAGACACTCAAGAATGAGTTTCTTTCTCTGCGCATGCAGTAAGTGAGGACTAAAGGTCTTGCAAATTTCACATGAAATCTGGAAGTGCACTAGACCCCAGCAAAAAATACATACATTTCTTGTATGTTCTGGGGTGGAATCCGGTGCTCAAGCTTGTCACAAAACTGAATCCCAAAACCTTACTAATAGCTATCAGTAATTAGAGGTAGAAATATAGCGAAACAGTACTGAAACACACTAACTATAAACCACATGAAATGTCCCAGAAAAAAGACTAAAGAAAAACAATAGTAGCATAGAGTGAATACAAGTATATTAAAGTAAAAGCACTAATAACTGGAGTAATTAGGCCTTGGTAGGAAGGAATTTTTTGACAGATATACAAGCCAAGAAAGTGCAGTGTAAGTAAATGTACCATAACAGTAGATACTCACATAGATCACTGTTGCAAGAGCCTTAGGTATATGGGTTATATCCTGCCTACAGTTTAACAGCTGGTTAGCGTCAAATGCCTAAAAATGTCTTCCATGCCCCAAGACTGTTGACAGTTCGAGCAGGACTAAAGAAAATCAGCAGTCTGGGCACCAAGCCCTTCAGAGCTTTCATTCCAACTGAAAGAGGTCAGTACTAGATAAATAGAAATCAATGTCCTCACCCTGGTAACAACATTATAAAAGCAGGGATTGGGGGGGGGGGCTACTGCAGAGGTGAGCTATTCAAACATCTACTGTTACGGTAGGTTTACTTGTACAACTCTACTATGTCATCACTGGATCACTGCTGCAGTAGCCTTAGCTATATGGGCAGAATACCAAAGCATATAAGGTGAGAGAGGAGTAAGTGTGTGGGTCCAGAAGCCCCTATAAAATGGTCCTAGCAAAGCATGGTCTAGATCTGGAAATGGAAACTATTATGTAGTGCTTTCTAAAAGTATGTACAAAGGGCTAAGTTGCTGTGGCAAGAATACTTCTAGAGTCCACACCTTTCCAAAAAGCCATCGAAGAAACCAAGGCCTAGTAGAACTTGCCTTGACCCTGTCCGGAATTGACTTGTTATGGTGGGAATAACAAAAGGAGGTGGCATGGGGCAACAATTTTTTTTATTTTAACAAGAAATTTATAACGGTTTAGAATTTCTGAAAGATTTAGTTCTGTCATTATAGTATCAGAATTATCTATAGATAAAAAATGAAGAAACATTTCACCCTCATTTTCAGGTTCTGGAAAAAAGACAGAGAGATGAATAGTGTGGTTCAAAGTAAACTCATATATAATTTTAGGCATAAATAAAGGATTAGGTCTCAAAGAAATACTATCTTTGTGGAAAACGAAATAAGGTCAATGAGAGCTTGCAACTCAGACACTCTTGCAGAAGTCAGAGCAATCAGTAACACTGTTTTCCAGGTTAAGAACCTCAAATCAGCCCGATGAGCTGGCTTAAATGGAGCAAGAGTTAGTTCTTCCAAAACAAAATTAAGATCCTAAGGAGCAGCCATCTGTTTTCTAAGTGGACGTATATGTAGAACTCCTTTGGAAAAAAAAAAACATCTTGACATGCAAATGCATTGAAAGAGGGTGACCCACAGGCAGGCATGAAATGGCTGACAAATTAACCCTGACAGAGAAATAAGAAATACCAGAAGATGGTAACACACAAATAGTGTAGAACAAGAGAAATGCTAGCCTTAAAAGGGTTTTTGTTCTTAATATGGCACCAGCTATAAGATATCTTCCATTTGTTAATATATGATTTCCATGTAACAGGTTTATTTGCTTTCTTTAATATCTGTTGCACACCATTTGTTAATATACGATTTCCATGTAATAGGTTTATTTGCTTTCTTTAATATCTGTTGCACACCGCTTTAAATACGTGAGTATAAGGTATGAAAATTCTATAATTTAAACAATTAGTTGAAGTTGTTTTAAGCTGGATCTTGTGTGAGTAGGTCCAGTGTGTGAGGAAGCCTGTAGTAATTGCCCTTGACTATTTCCAAAAGAAGGGAGAACCAGCATTGCCTGGACCAGAAGGAAGTCACTGCAATGATCTTTAGAGAATCTTTATGAATCCTCAGAATGACAAACTTCAAAAACCAAGTCAAACAAAAATCACTCCACGAACCAGAAAAGACAAAAATGAGCCACGGTGCACAATCCCAAGTAGGTTGCTTTAATAAGTAAAGTTGACACAAAAACGCTTTCGGGGAGCCCAATGTCTCTCCTTCATCAGACAAGTTTACAAACAACTACCTACCATTTTTATACAATACAACTGCAATCAACTTTAATTAGATAAATACAGCGTGTTAAATATAAAACACAATAATTAACAATAATTAAAAGACATTTATATTTATAAGATAACTATGCTCTTCTTCATAACAAGGTGCACGTGCATGTATAAATACATACACTTTTATTATCAATCTAATCTTAAAATTTATTATTTAAGTAAATAATACCAAATAAAAAAAAAAAAATATATATATATATATATATATATATATATATATATGTGTGTAATAAATAAAATATATATATATATATATATATATATATATATATATATATATATATATATATATATATATATATATAAAATCAATTGAATGCTTAGCATCAAAAACTATAAAACAGGCAACATTCACACACTTAATTAAATTAACTGGTTCATATAAGAACATAAAACAAATTGTGTTTTTGTAATAATTTATACAAGCTAAAACCATGTACCAACCTAATCCATCTACCTTTTCATAAATAAAAGTTTTAAAACACAAGCAATAGAAACATACTCATTTAAACCAGGGTGCATATATGCACCAGTACGAATCTGCCAAACCAGTTCATTTAGTTCTAAATGAGTCTGCCAAGGGCCACCCTTATTATCCACCATTATTTTTCCCAGAATTGTGAACTTAAAATCATGGTCAGGAGAAATACTTATGTGCCTTGCAAGGGCATTATTCAAATCATGCCTAGAAATAGCATATGTGTGTTCATAAATGCGCTGCTTGAGCTTCCTTTCTGTTTTCCCCATGTAAAAAGCAGCGCATTTTTGACACAAAGCCAAATAGACCACGCTGCTTGTCTCGCAATTGTGTTTCCCTATTAGTTTATATTCTTCATTCCTAATCTTAACTTTTTAATCAGTTAATACATGCTTACATTAATTGGATCTCCCACACTTAGTCATTCCTGAAGTACGTTGACTAAAAGGTTGCAGTTGAAATTCCAGCATAGTTTTTAAGTTGCGCCCCATTCTAAAGGTGATTTTGGGAACTTCACCTAACTTGTGGGACAAAAAGTTGTCTTCCATAATCAGAGCCCAATATTTGTTAAGGACCTTCCTGATCTCATGATGAACCACTGTAAAGGTGCAAAAAAACCTAATTCCAAGGGGAGACTGGTCAGTAGTGCCATCGTCAGATCTAGATTCTCTAGCAGGGGCAGTTTCAGAAGTGGTGCCACAAAAAGAAAGGATAGGTTTGTAAAACTCTGATCTTCTTTTGTTTGTTACTTCTGTTCTAATATCAAACAACAGTGAAGGAGGATAGCCTCTATTCACAAACATTTGACTCAACTGTTAACATTCAAGCAAAAAATCTTCAAAATCAGACACCATTCTGGCCGCCCTTAGCATATGGCCTTTCACTACTGCTTTCTTTTGATAACTAGGATAACAGCTAGTGAAATGCAGGAATGCATTAGAGTACGTGGGCTTTCGGTAAATAACACTCTTATATCTCAAATTCTTCTCGTCTTTAATAACTAGGATGTCCAAATAGTTGAAACTAAATTCCTGCAAATTATGTGTAAATTCCAAAAAGGAAGTCATGGTGGAAATAGTACTTAGGAATGTGGGAACTTCGGAAGGTGATGCTTTCCAAATAAGGAACATGTCGTCCTGGTATCTTGTGTACCAGGCGACACTTTTCCTAAAAGTGACATCAGAGAACAACATGGTCTTTTCCCAATACGCCAACACACAATTAGCGAAACTCCCTCCACAGGGCGACCCCATAGCCATCCCGGATTTTTGTAAATAGATTTTTTTATCGAACAACATAAAATTGTTGTTTAAAACAATTTCCAATAGTGTCTCAACCAAATAAATAATGTTGTCGTCAATCTTTTTATCAAAAAGGAATTCACGAACCCATTGAATACCTAGATCTTGAGGTATAACAGTGAAAAGATCTTTGATATCGATGGTCAAAAACCAGAAATTTGCATCAAAGGGAACCTTTTTAATGGGAACCTTTTTAATTTCATGGAGGAAACTCCAGGAATCTTTACAGATCTGAGGTTCCTGGTTGATTAAGGGCCTTAAAATACTATCAATGAATTTAGCACATGCAAAAGTGATAGATCCACGACCGTCAACAATAGGGCGAAAGGGGGGTTGTGATAAACGTTTGTGAGTCTTTGGAATGCCAAACAAAACCGGTAACCTAGGGGCTAAAATATTTAAATATTGATACAAATCAAGATCAATAATTCTTTCAAGAAATAAATCTTCAATCATTCCCCTAATTTTTGCATAAGCCATGTTGACTTCATTAATGCTCACAACTTCATAAAAGTCAGTGTTTAGAAGAGTAAACATTTTCTGGACATACAAGAAATTATCCATAAACACTAACCCACCCCCCTTATCTGGTTTCATAACCCTAATATTACAGTTTTTCAACAAAACCAAGAATTCTCGCTGGTATCTAGTAATGTTGACGTGTCGTTTGTGAGGAAGCTTATCTAACTTAAGAGCCCTTAAATCATACTCACACATTTTTTCGATCAGACGCAGTGTCATGCAAAGGGGGGTTATAAACACTAGACACTCTAAGTGAACCAGTTGATACAATACCGTCACCCATCAATATTTTTAAGTTGAGATTTCTAACAAATAACTTCAGGTCAATAATTGTCTTGACTAAATCAAAACATGTGTCAGGCACAAAGGATAAACCCTTAGAGAAAAACTCAACCAAATCAGAATCTATATTGAAGGATGTGTAATTATAAATTTTAAAATCCCCCTTAGAGTCTGTTAGTATAAGTGGATCCGAGAAATGACTTGTCATCTCCTGCGTTGTGATCTGCGATTCCTGTAGTTGCCCTGATTGTTCCTCCCCTGTCCATTGACTTGTCTGGCTTTCTTGTTTCTGGGAAAACCCTGCTGGTTGCTGGAATTGTCACCATTAGTTGCAGAGGCTTCTTGAAAAATAATGTTATTACTGTTGTCAGCTCTGTTTATATTTGTGTTACCAGACTTATTTGAATTACTCAAAAGCCTTTCACTACGACGAAGAGGCATAGCTTCAGAATGACACTGAGTATCAGTAACACTCTCATCAAAGGAAATGAAACTGTATCTGTTTTCCACGCCTATGTGCAAGGAGTCCTGGAACAGGATTTGGGCAACTGTTTATTGTGAATGGAGCCAAACAGATCTGGCTGAGGTGTTCTCCAAGACTAGATCAAATCCTGGAAGACAGTACAGTTTATAAGTAAACTTACCATAAGAGTAGATGTTCAAATGATCACTGCTGCAGTAACCTTCGCTATGTGAGTTCTGTTGTGCCAAGGATATAGCATCTGGTCAGCTTCTAAAGCTCAGAGCACCTTACACACACACATGAACCATTAGGCAGTTTGAGATGAGCTGCCTCAAAACACAGATTTGAGTGCCAAGCCCCTCAGAGCTTTCATGCCAATAAAGAAAGGGAGGCTGATTCCCAAGAGGGCATAGAAACAAAAAAGGGGATAGAGGGAGGCAGCTGCTCCTGCAGCAGTGATCAATTTGAACATGTACCATTATGCTAAGTTTGCTTACACAGCTATACTGTATTCATCATAGTGATCACTGCTGCAGTAGCCTTAGCTATATGGGTAGATTAACCTAGCTTACTACATTTGGAAGGAGGAAAGGGAGGGGAAGGGTCCAGAAGCCCCTGGAGAATGGTCATAGCAATGCCTGATCTAGACCTAGAGAAGGCATCAAGCTTGTAATGTCTTGTAAATGTATTTTTAGATTCTCCTTCTAGAATACTTCTAGAACACAATCCTTTTCAAAAATCCATAGATAAAGACAAGGCCCTGGTTGGGTGGGTCTTCACCTTGCATGGAATAGTTTTGTTGTGCTGAGAATAACAGAAGGTAATAGTCTGAAACAACCATTTGTAAATAGTCTTGCTTTGACACAGGTTGTCCCTTCTTACCTTCACAAGAAATTAACTGATTCAAATATCTGAAATTTTTTATTTTGTCAAGATGTTACTCAAGTTGTCTATGGGTATCTAAGGTATGGCTTATCCTTTCTCCCTTACTTTTAGTTTCCGGAAATCAAACAGGGAAATGGATAGTTTGGCTTAAAGTAAATTCAAGATATCACTTTAGGCATAAAAGAAGGATTGGTTCTCAAAGAAACCCTGTCGCTGTGGAATATGAGATAGGGTTGACTCACCACAAAAGCTTGCACCTCAGATGCTCTTCTTGCAGAGGTCAGAGCAATCAATAAAATAGTCCTCCATGTTAAGAACCTCAAGTCTGCAAGATGAGCTAGTCCAAATGGAGCAAATGTTAGCATCTGTAACAAAAAAATTAAGATCCTAAAAAGGAGTCACTTGTTTTAGGAGGTCCCTTTCAAAGACATTGAGACATGAGAATGCATTTAAAAAGGAGGCTCCACAGGCAGACATGCTGAAATGGCTGAAAAATTAACCTTGATGGAGGAGTAAGAAAGGTCAAAGGATGGCAGTGCTCACAAATACTGTAAAACCAGAGAAACACTAGCCCTGAATGGGTTCTGCTTATGTTGTTGGCACCAACTAGAAAAACCTTTTCCATTTGCTAATATATGATTTTCTGGTAGTAGGTCTTCTTGTCTCCAGTAAACAGGTGTCTAAAGGGAATTAAGATCTTATCATACAGGCAGTCAGTTGAAACTGATTGGGGTCAGGGTGTATCAAGCACCCTTGGTCATGTGTGAATAGATCCATTCTGTGAGGAAGCTTGTAGTAATTGCCACTGGCCATTTCCAAAAGAAGGGAGAATTACTGTTACCTGGGACAGGAGGGCGTGTCACTACAATGACATTGGGTGACTCCTCCTGAATTTTCAGAAGTACCCTGGATATTAGTGGAAAAGGTGGAAGAGCATACAGGAAAGAATAGTTGTGTAAATTCTTACCATAATAGTAGATATCCTTCTCTTCACTGTTGCAGTATTCTTTACTAAAGGGATTCCCTGCCAAGGGCAGCCCGACATCCAGCCAGTAGGTTGTTGTAGGGACACTGTATTTTACATGTATGCTCCCCACTCATGGTATAAGGCATAAAGGTGACGTACAGCTGTTCAAACCTCAGAATTGAAGAGCCCAAGAGGAACAGCAGTCTGAGGAAAAAGAGGATCATGTGCATCCAGAATAAAAAGGGAGAGAAAGGAGAGAGCAAATACTGCAACAGTGAAGAGAAGGACATCTTATGATTATGGTAAGATTTTACACAACTGTACTATGTCCTTCCATATCACTGTTGCAGTATTCCTTACCAAAGGGAGAGTACCAAAGCTCAAGAGGAAAATTGGGAGGAGGAAGGCCCAGAAAAACCCTCCAGAAAACCATGCCGGCCAGCTCTGGCAAAACCAGCCCTTGCCCTGGAAAAAATGTCTAATTTGTAATGCTTAGTGAAAAAATGGACAGAGGACCAAGTAGCAACCTGAAGGATGGAAGTGGTATCCAATCCTTTGAAAAAAGCACCAAAAGAAGCCACAGCCCTGGTAGAATGAGCCATAACAGAGGAACAGAGGCTTTTCCCATGAAAAGGGTAACAAAAAATGGTCTTGGAGAGCCAGGAATAAATTGTTTGCTTAGAAACAGCCAAACCTAAATACCTAGGATAAAAAGAAACAAAACGTTGCTCAAGATTAATGAATGGCTTTAGTCTTATCCAAATAATACCCAAGTTGTCTATACAAATCAAAGGTGTGAAGAATCTTCTCACTAGCAGACTGCAGAAAAAAAAGTGGGAAAATAAATAGACTGATTGAGACAACTCATTAACCACCTTGGGCATAAAAAAAGGATTAGTACAAAGAGACACACAGTCCCTATGAAAAACTAAAAAAGGAGGAGCAGCTATAAGGGCCTGAAGCTGGGGCATCCTTCTAGCAGAAGTAAGAGTCAAAAGAAGAACAGTCTTCCAAGAACAAAGCTGTAAGGAAGCTGAAGCTGCAGGCTCAAAAGGAGCCTGAGTTAATTTTTCAAGAACAAAATTAAGGTCCCAGGAAGGAGACATTGGCTTCCTGTGAGGCCTAATATGAAGGTTGAACTTAAGGAATTGTTTGGCCTCAAATCTAGAAGCTAAAGGGCAGTCAAAAGCAGACAAGCAGAAATAGCTGAAAAGTGGGCTTTGGGTTTCAGCTGAAGGGTATGCCAACCCAGCATTGAGCAATTCACACAAATAAGAGAGAACCAAAGGAACTTCATGTGAAGGCTGTCAGCCTAGCTAGATAGGATTTATACATAATTCTGTTGTTTGTAAATATGAATGTTGAATTACAGGCTTGTTTTCTTACATGAAAGAATTTTCTGTGAAATGTTGAACTCAAAACAATGTATCCACATTGCCCTCTGCTATAAAGAAAGCTAAGTCAAGCATTTCTTGTCTGTCCTTTGAAATTGAAATTATTTCATGACTGTCTTTGATGTTTACAATCCGGCTCCGGCCGGGCTAGATGAAAACTTCCTGCCTATTGTTTTAAGTCTAAAGTTAATGACCATAATTTACATATGGAATGTCCTTTATTGCTCTGGTTTCTGCCTAGGTGTAAAAAATGTAAATGCAGTTTCTGTCAGTCTGGGAACACCAGGAAAGTGTAAAAAATGAGGTAGTGGTAATCAGGACTGCAATAGCAATTTAAACACAGAGAATCAGAAGGCATTAAGCATTTTTGTCTTGACTGTCCAACTCACAGCACTGTCTTGCTCATATATAAGTTATCTTAGACTTGTGTTTTCTTTTAGAAATAGCTAAAAACTAGAATGATTAGACTAAGTGTTTTTCTGTGATGTCAGAACTGTACTACTGAAGTATTTTAGGTACTTATCTGTGATCTCTGAACTCTTGACTAGCACTGTGTAGTAAGAAGTATTGTCTTGTGTTTTTAATTATTTATTATTAAATATTTTTAAACCCTTTTAACTGTGGCTGTTTTGTGTAGAGAGAAGTTAAGCTCTAAGAGTACATTGCATGTATATAAGGATCCTGTACCAAGTCACTCTAATAAGTATTGACTGTTAGTCATACTACCAATTGGATAATAATATTGCACAGTAATAATTGGGCACCCTTTTAAAGGCCTTTGAGTAGCTGATAAGTATTATTGGGTGGTGGCAAGTGGAACTACCATATAGTCTGGGAGAAAGGGGCACAGCTGGAGAAACTCTGCCTGCCAGCCTTCCCAAGGAGTGGCTGTGTGGTTGTATAAACTCTTCTCAAAGTGCATGTGTGTATGTGTCAGCTACTTGGGCAGGGACATGAAGCACTGGTTGGACAGAGAGGGTGCTAGAGGTTTTAGCTTGCTCACTAAGCTGAGATCTGGGCCCTATAGCTGTGCCAGTGGGGAGTCTTATTGGGGACCTGGAGAGCAAGGGAGCGACCAGCCCCGGACTGACTGTGATCCCTGTGTGCTCTTAAGGGAAATTGCACTTTACTGTGTGTATTTGTTATCCTTTCCCCATATATGAGATGCCCTCTCTGATGTTAGTGGTGAGGATTGAGGCTCCTTGATTGCTGGTCCAGGGCACGGGCGTCACATATTAATTGGTGGCAGTGGTGGGATATCCACATCACATATTAATTAGTTAGCAAATACTAATTTCTTGTAGTGGTGTGGATAGAGTGAATACTGTAGCTTGTGTACAGTGAGCTTTGATGGTGTTTTGTACTCTAAAACAGCTATGCAGTGAATACTCAGAATTCAGATCACAGTTGTTTTATTTATTTTTTTAGCTTAGTTAGTTAGGGTGAGCAGGCAGCATGTCAGCAGAGGAGTATGGAAAGCTGACAAGGAGCCAGCTGGCAGAGATGTGCCAGGCTAGGGAACTGGTGCATGGAAACCTGACGGCAGACCTGATTGTAGCCTTGGTTATAGCTGCATCAGAAAACAACAACCAGGAGGACAATCAGACTGGCAGTGGAGATAAAATACCCTCAGGGAATGGACAGCTCAATCTTTCTGCAGTGGATATATTTTGATTATACTGCTGTAAAAATTTGTCTGTTAGAGTTTTTTAAGCTAATACCTAAAACGTATAAGAAAAAGTTTCGTGAGCATAGACGCAAGGCAGATGAAAGTGCGTGTGAATATGTTGCTGAATTGAGCACTTACTTCCATAGGTGGGCGAGTGGGTGTCAGGTCACCAATTTTGAAGGGTGGGCAGACCTTTTGGTGAGGGAACAAGCCCTTAGCACTTTGCCTGAGGACATGAGGATCTGGTTAGCTGATAGACAATGTGCTACTTCAGATGAGTTGGGGAAGAAGGGAGACCTATACCTGGCAAGCAGGGTAGCCCTGCATAGGAAGGGGACCCCCAGTACTGCTCATGTGTCTAAAGGAACCTATGGTGGGCAGCAGAGACTGCCACAACAGACTCTGCAGTAGCACAAGAAGCCACTAGTCCAGGTACATGTCCTGGACCTAGGGTTAAATGTTTTGAATGCAACCAGTGAGGCCATTTGGCATACAAATGTCCACAAAGGCAAGGTGGGTAACAAAAGGTGAGGAGGCCAGTAATTGGGAAAGACAAAATGCCAATAGTAGGTTGTCTTGAGACAAAAGGGGTACCAAACTACCATCCTGCAGATGTCCTGATAGGGAAGGATTTGGATGAGGCAGTAACATGTGTTTATGCAGTTACACACAGTGAGGCTACAAGCATGTGGGTCTGATAGCCTGGGGGAGACCCAAACAGACTGCATACTTGCAGCCAGGACTGTTGAGGTGGTTACTTCAGGGAGGGAGCTATGCTGTAGCAGTGAGACTGAATGTGAGCCACAGCTGCTTGTGGGTACTGATGTTCCCTTGGACAGAGTGACTGCAAAGGTAGAGATGAGTAGTAATACCCAGGCTGACAGTGAGGCACCACTGTCAGGGGATGCCAGACTTCCTGTGGAAGGGGAGCTGGGAAGTGTTACAAGGAGAGAGTTGTGACAGGCTCAGCTCTCAGACCCTACATTGCAAGGCCTGAGGCAGGTAGCTAGGGAGGCACCGGATTCTCAAGGAAAGGGGGAATCTGTATATTGGGACAAAGGGTTACTATACAGACAGTGGACCACTGAGGGAGGGCTAGAAAGTGAGAGAGTATAGTAGTTGGTAGTGCCTAGAGCCTACCATCTAGCACTTCTAGCCATAGCCCATGATATTCCCTTTGCAGGTCATACGGGCATAAAACATACAAAGAGGCATATTATGCAGAACTTCTATTCACCTAGAATTTCCAGAGATGTAACAGGGTACTGCAGGACCTGCGAGCAGTACCAAAAGGTAGACAAGGTAGGTGACAAGGTGAGAGCTCATTTGATGCCTTTGCCTGTGATTGTGAAGCCATTTCAGAGGGTAGCTATGGATATTTTGGGTCCTCTGAGTACCTCAAGTTCCACAGGGAAAAAGTATATCCTAGTGGTAGTGGATTATGCTACATGATACCATGAGGCAGTGGCTTTATCCTCCATTGAAGCAGAGAAGGTGGCAAATGCTTTGTTACAGATTTTCAGCAGGGTAAGTTTCCCAAAAGAAATACTGACTGACAGAGGTGCCAATTTCATGTCAGACCTGCTGGCTTGTCTGTGGAAGTCCTGTGGGGTGAAGCACATGAAGACCACCCCCTACCATCCCCAAACTAATGGTCTTGCTGAGAGGTTAAACTCCACAACCAAGTCCATGCTACAGGCATTTGCAGATCAGTTTAAGAGTAAGTGAGAAAAATGTTTGCCCCATCTGTTGTTTGTTTACACAGAAGTTCCCCAGGAATCCATGTTTTTCACCCTTTGAGTTGCTGTATGGGCATAGGGTGAGGGGACCTCTATATTTAATTTGAGATGAGTGGGAAGGCGAGTGTGGGTCTCACAAGGAGTCTGCTGTGGCATACATCCTAAACCTCAGGACAAGGCTCAGGACACTCATGGGCTTGGCCTAGGAAACCTTGGCTGATGCCCAACAACAGAAAAAGATGTGGTATGACAGGAATGCTAGAGCTAGAGAGTATGCTGTGGGGCAGCAGGTAATGGTTCTTATTCCTGTCAGACACTACAAGCTGCATGCAGCTTGGAAAGGTCTCTACAAGGTGGTAAGAAAGGTAAGTAATGTTAATTACATGATGGAACTGCTAGGCAGAAGGCAGGGGCACACAATGTACCATGTTAACACGATGAAACCTTACCATGATAGGGAGGCCCTTGTGCTGAACATTTGCAGTGGATTGCTGGAGGAGTCTGAGGGATATCTGGGGACTGATGATCTCAGTAAGGCTCAGGCTGACACCTCAGTGGAAGGGTAGCAATGTCCCAGCAGCTATCTCCTACCCAGGTTCGAGAAATCTGAGCAGTGTTGCAAGAAATTAGGGACATGTTCACTGGGAAACCAGGGTGCACCCACCTGGGGTAGCACCAGGAGGATACAGGACCCCAAAGGCCTATTAGGCAGGCCCCTTATAGGGTGCCTGAGTCAAACAGACACTAAGACAGGAGGTACAGGAGATGTTGGAACTATGGGTGATTCAAGAGTCCTACAGTCCCTGGACCTCCCCAGTGGTGCTGGTGCCAAAGAAGGATGGCAACACCAGGTTCTGTGTGGACTACAGGAAATTAAATAGTCACACAGAGTCGGATGCTTACTCCATGCCTAGGACAGATGAAGCACTAGAGCAGCTTGGTACGGCTAAGTATCTTACAACCATTGATCTTACCAAGGGTTACTGGAAGGTGCCCTTGACTCCCAGTTCTAAAGAAAAGTCAGCCTTTGTGACTCCTTTTGGCTTGTATGAGTTCACAAAGATGCCCTTTAGGATGAAGAATGCTCCAGTGACTTTCCAGAGGCTGGTAGATCGTATCCTAGTCAGAGCAGGAGGGTTTGCCCTTGCTTATCTAGATGATATTGCCATCTGCAGCCATTCCTGGCTAGAGTACCTTCAGCATGTCAGGGAGGTGCTGGACAGACTACAGAGGGCAGGGTTGACCATCAAGCCGAGCAAATATCAGGTGGGTATGGTGGAGATCTCCTACTTAGGACATAGAGTGAGGAGTGGTAAGATAAGGCCAGAACCTGCCAAAGTGGAAGCCATCCAGGCATGGCCTGCACCTGTTACTAAAAATCAGGTGAGGGCATTTTTAGGGATAGCAGGGTACTACAGAAAGTTCATCCCCAGTTATAGTACCATAGCTACTCCCCTCACAGACCTGACAAGGAATAACAGGCCAGATAAGGTAGTGTGGACCCCAGCATGTGAGCAGGCATTCCAGAAGCTTAAAGAAGCTTTAGGAGGACCCCCTGTGTTAGCCAGTCTAGATTACAGCAAAGAATTTGTTGTGCAGGTGGATGCTTCAAACCATAGGGTGGGGGCTGTACTTAGCCAGATTTCTTCAGAGAGTGAAGAACACCCAGTGGTTTATCTCAGTCGTAGGCTCCAACCCAGGGAGGAATGCTATACAGCGGTAGAAAAGGAATGTCTAGCCATAGTGTGGACACTGCAGAAACTTCAGCCTTATCTGTATGGAAGGAAATTCACTGTTATGACAGATCACAACTCCCTAACATGGTTAAACAGAGCCAGCCAGCAAAATGGCAAGTTGCTAAGATGGAGCCTGAGGTTGCAAGCATATGTTATGTCAGTGCAGCACTGCAGTGGAGTAGCAATGCCAATGCAGATGGGCTCTCCAGACAGGGAATAGGATAGGTATACTCAGATAGACCTGACCCTCTCAAGCAGCGTTTCTCAAGGGTCACTTGAAAAACTAGCATGAGCTCTCCAGGGGTGGGGGGTGTGAAGGCTGCCAGCCTAGCCAGATAGGATTTTATACATAATTCTGTCATTTGTAAATATGAATGTTGAATTACAGGTTTGTTTTCTTAAATGAAAGAATATGCTGTGAAATGATGAACTCAAAACAATGTAGCAACATTGCCCTCTGCTGTAAAGAAAAATAAGTCAAGCATTGCGTGTCTGTCCTTTGAAATTGAAATTATTTCATGACTGTCTTTGATGTTTACAATTCGGCTCTGACCGGACTAGATGAAGGCTTCCTGCCTATTGTTTTAAGGCTAAAGTTAATGACCAGAATTTACACGTGGAATGTCCTTTATTGCTCTGGTTTCTGCCTAGGTGTAAAAGTATGTAAATGCAGTTTCTGTCAGCCTGGGAACACCAGGAAAGTGTAAAAAATTATGTAATGGGAATCAGGGCTGCAATAGCAATTTAAAGAGAGAGAATCAGAGGGCATTAAGCATTTTTGTCTTTACTATCCAACTCACAGCACTGTCTTGCTCGTATGCAAGTTATCTTAGACTTGTGTTTTCTTTTAGAAATAGCTAGAAACTAGAAAGATTAGACTAAGTGTTTTTCTGTGATGTCAAAACTGTACTACTGAATTATTTTAAGTGTTTCTCTGTGATCTCTGAACTCTTAACTAGCACTGTGTAGATAGAAGTATTGTCTTGTGTTTTTAATTATTTATTATTAAATATTTTAAACCCTTTTAACTGTGGCTATTTTGTGTAAATATAACTTAAGCTCTAAGAGTACAATGCATGTATATAAGGATCCTGTACCAAGTCACTCTAATAAGCCTAGACTGTTAGTCATACTACCAATTGGATAATAATATTGCACAGTAATAATTGGACACACTTTTAAGAGCCTTTGAGTAGCTAAGTATTAGTGGGTGGTGGCAAGTGTAACTACCATATAGTCTGGGAGAAAGGGGCACAGCTGTAGAAACGGTGCCAGCCTTCCCCAGGAGTGTCTCTGTGGTTGTATAAACTCTTCTCAAAGTGCATGTTTGTGTGTGTCAGCTACTTGGGCAGGGACATGAAACACTGGCTGGACAGAGAGGGTACTTCAGGTTTTAGCTTGCCCACTAAGCTGAGATCTGGGTCCTATAGCTGTGCCAGTGGGGAGTCTTATTGGGGACCTGGAGGGCAAGGGAACGACCAGCCCCAGACTGACTGTGATCTCTGTGGGCTCTTAGGGGAAATTGCACTTTACTGTGTGTATTTGTTATCACTTCCTCATATATACTCATATACTGGTATTAGTGGTGAGGATTGAGGCTCCTTGATTGCTGGGCCAGGAAACGGGCATCACACTTCCTCAGAAAGCAGATCCAGATTACAAGCAAGACACCAAGCAGAAAATTTCTTCCATTGGGATAAATAAGATTTCCTGGTAGTGGCTTTCCTGGCCCCCTGCAGAACCTGAAGCATGTCCTCGGAAAAAGGTGCCTAAAAGGGTTTAAAACCCTATCACCCACAGTGTCAGTTGAAGAGTGGAGAAGTGGGGATGGATGAGATATCCCTTGTCTTCTGTGAGTAGGTCCACCCTGTGAGGTAACTTGTGATGACTGCCCTTGGTTAAACGCAGTAGAAGAGGGAGTCAATGGTATCTGGGCCAAAAGGGAGTAACCAACAAGATTTTGAGAGAATCTTATTCTATCTTGCTCAGGAACCTTGGTATGAGAGGAAGGGGATGGAAGGCATAAAGAAACCTTCCCTTCCAAGAGAAAGATAGGCAAAAAGATCTACCAGAGGAGTACCCCACTGGTGGACAATGTCCATAAACACATTTCTGTGAAGCATCCACTCATGAGTCTGTGTTATGGACCTGCTCAGTGAGTCTGCCACAAAGTTCTGAACTGAAGGAATATAAACAGCCTGAAGAGTCACCTGAAACTGGTCAGACAGATCCCAAACCTGAGAAGCTAGTCTTCACAAGACATAAGACAGTGTCTCTCCCTGCTTGTTGATTTAACACATCACTGTGGTATTGTCTGTAAACATTTTTAGGGGACCTGGAAGAAATAGAGAATGGAAGGCCAGAAGAGCAGCTCTCATCTCATTTACATTGATATGGCCCCTTCTTTTGCTGAAGAGACCAGAGGCCCTGAATCCTCAGAGGGACAAAGGAAGCACCCCACCCTGCATCTGAGGCATCCATAAAGTTCCTGAATGGGGACTGGAGGCTGAAAAGGAAGCCCTGGGTGTAGGGACAGTTGATGAATCCATCACTGATACTCTAACTTGAAACACTGAAGAAAAGGAATTGGAAAGTCCAAAGGATGAGAATGTTGAAGGCAGACTGACGTTAGGAACTACTGTAGCTTTCTCATTTAAAGCCTGGCAATAGGAAGCATAGGGATGGTGGAAGCCATGAACCTCAGAGCTCTCAGAAACTCTCGGGCAGTAATCAAGACCAGAGGGAGAAGAAAGTGAAAGAAAGCAATCAGAGTCAAAGCCTTGGGAGGAGGCAGAGAAGCCAGCATACGAATGGTCTGGAGCCCGCACCTAAAAAAAGCATGATCCTGCAATGGAGTCAGGAAGGATTTTTGGAAATTTTACTACAAAACCTAGGCTTTGCAGCAGACAAATTGCATAAGGGAAGATGCTGAAGCAAAGTCTCTGGAGAGGAAGCCTGAATAAGCAGGTCATCCAGATAAGGAAAAATCTGAATTCCTCTCATCCTGCAAAAAACAATCACAGGAGCGAGGCATTTGGTAAAGACCCTTGGGGCAGTAGAGAGGCCAAAGGTAAAGCAGAGAACTGAAAATGTAAGGAGTAAACAGTGAATGGTAAACATCCTGAAAATAGGATGAATATGGAGATAGGCATCCTTGAGAAACAGAGAGACTAAGAAAGCTAGAGGCAGAAAAAGAGTAAATAAGGTTTGAAGGGATAACATCTGAAAAGAAGGAACCTTCAGAAAGATGTTGACCTTGGAAAGATCCAGAATGTCTCTCCAGGTGCCTTCTTTCCTGGGAACCGGAAACATTCTTGAATAAAACCCCTTCCCCTTTTGAGGAATTGCTTGGATGGTTCCTTGAGACAAAAGGCTTTAAGAACATCCAAAAAAAAGGGCAGTTGTTCCTGAGGAGGTTGAGGAATGCTCAAAAAAAGGGAAAGAGATTTCCAAACCATGTAATACCCCTGATAGATGATGCACAGAACGCAGGAATCTTGAGTGATCTCTAATTAGGAAGGGATAGGTGAAGAGCTAGAGGATCTTGGGTTAGAAAGGAGGGGAAAAATATAGTCAGACAGAACCTGGCTTGTCTGGAAAATGAGGTTTCTGAGCTGTGGAAGTCTGAGTAGACATAGCAGGAGAAGCCTTTCTAGCACCCTTTTTACCTTTGAGAGGAGGGTGAGACTGTGTACAAACAAAGGCAGATTTGGTAGGATAATTCCTGTGAAATTTGGGAACAGGGAAAACAAAAAAATGCTTTAATTCCTGCATAGCCTTACCCTGTCTTCTTCCTGAAGAGACTTATAAAGCCCAGCATTTGGCTGAGAAGAGAACATCAACAAAGAGAGGGCTGAGGCCTTCATCTCAGAATCAGGAAGATCTGAAACAACTTGAAAGGCCTATGAGAGAACAGCCAAAACATACCCGGTCATATGAGTATGGTAATTCACAACCCTAAATGCCAGAGTAGCAGCAGTATAAACCTTCTTACCTAGTCTTTCCATGGTTCTGTTGTCCTTGTCAGAGGGAAACAGCTTAGTAGAAGGTAAAAGCTTAGAGGGCTTACCAGAAAAAATGGAAATAACAGAAGGGTCAGTAGAGAGACATTTGTAAAGAAATTTACAATCATCAGGCACCTTATAAAACCTGAAACCAGGATCAGTCAACATAATATATTCTCTCTCCAGCACTATGGCACAAGTCTTGAAGGCTTGAGCTGAAGCGTTGGAGAGAGAATAAATTCTGTTGACTGATCCTGGTTTCTGGTTGTTGTATTTCTATCTGGACATTTTCGTTTGGTTGTTTCTACCTTTTAAAACCTACCAGTTTTTTTAGAAGCAGGGGGCTGGGAAGCAGGAGCCTGAGAAACTGCAGAAAAAGTGTCTAACAAAGCAGCTAGAGGGACAGCAGGGGCTTAGGAGACTCTATTTGAAGGAAGTCATAATACCTCTTCTGAATATCAGAAACCTGGGTACAGTCCCATTTGAAAAAAGTACAGTTTTCTACCTACCATAAATGTAGATGTTCGAAGATCTACATTGCTGCAGTCCTTACACTTGGGTAGTCCGCTGTCCTCGGTCGGCCCGAATATCAAAGTATAAGGCTGACGTCGGTCAAGGCGCATTTGACTGACATCAGGACGTCAGGGTACAAATGCGCATGACCGACGTCATATCCTCAGTCTTTTCTTGCCCCAGATGTCAGAAGACCCTAAAAAGAGAGGTCAAAACCAAAAGACAGCAAACAAACAACCAACCATCCTAGCACTAAAAATATGTACAATATATACAATATACACCATATTGACAACCCAACCCACACAACCTCTAACTACAGAGGGAAGGAGGGAGGTAAATTGGACTGCAGCAATGTGGATCTTCGAACATCTACATTTATGGTAGGTACAAAACTGTACTATGTTCTTCATCTCACATTGCTGCAGTCCTTACACTTGGGTAGAATCCCAAAGCAGAGATAAGGGAAGATGGCCAAACTATAAGGAAGCAGGAGCTGCCAAAATGCCCTGCAAAACAGCAGTGGCAAAACCAGCCCTAGATTTAGAATAAAGTGGTAGGTGATAATGCCTAGGGAAAGTATGCACTGAACTCCAAGTAGCTGCCCCCAAAATATCCTTAGTTGCCACCCCCCTTAAAAAAGCTGTCGAAGTGGCAGTAGCCCTAGTGGAATGAAGCCTAATCCCAGCTGGAATCTCCTTGCCATGATGGGAATAACAGAAAGCAATGCAAAACCCAATCCACTTAGAAATAGTTTGTTTTGACACAGGCTTGCCCTGAGAACTCAAAGCAAAAGAAACAAATAACTGCTGAGACTGCCTGAACCCTTTAGTTCTGTCCAAATAATATCGCAACTGCCTGTGTACATCTAAAGTGTGCAAAATCTTTTCCCCTTTATTTTGGGGATTTGCATAAAAAGTAGGCAAATGAATAGTTTGGTTTAAAGCCACACTAGAAACCACTTTAGGCATAAAGGAAGGATTAGTACGTAAAGATACCCTATCCTTATGGAAAATTAAGAAAGGCTCAACCGCCATAAGGGCCTGCAACTCAGAAACCCTTCTCGCAGAGGTAATGGCCAACAAAAGCAGTCTTCCATGATAAATATTTCAACTCGGTAGTAGCTGCAGGCTCAAAAGGTTGTAGAGTGAGTTTCTCCAACACAAAATTGAGATCCCAAGCAGGAGTAGGAGCTCTACGTGGGGGTCTTATATTCTTTGCCCCTCTAAGAAATTGCTTGAACAAAGGATGAGAAAACAATGGTGGGTCACAATCATAGTGAGCCGAAATTGCCGCAGCATGAACCTTAATAGAAGAGAAGGACAAACCTTTGTCCAGTAATTCAGCAAGATATTGAAGAGCCGCACTTAAATTAGGCTCAGAAACATCAAACTCCTTTGCTGCACTCCAAAATAAAAATCTCTTCCATTTATCTGCGTACACTTTCCTTGTACTAGGCCTTCTAGCTTCCAAAATAACATTCAAAACTTGCTGTGGAAGTTGAGACCCACTATGGTTCAAAACAGAATATGCCAGGCTGTTAGGTGAAGAGAATGAAGCTTGACATTGAGCAAATGACTGTCCTCCTGAGACAACAGGTGTGGAATCGAAGGCAAAGGCCATGGAGGCTCCCGTACCAGGCTTCTCAGTAATGGGTACCAATGCTGTTGAGGCCAATCTGGAGCTATCAAAGTCATTCTTGGCTTGTCCTGTCTGGCCTTTCGTAGTACCTTTGGGAGGAGAGGCAGTGGTGGGAAGGCATACACATGAAGATTGCTCCAATTGAAAGAAAGAGCATCCACTTTCCAAGCTGTGGGATGAAACCTTTTCGTGCAAAACTTTGGCAGCTGGTGGTTTAGTGGAGAAGCGAACAGATCTATGTCTGGAGTTCCCCATGACACTGTCAATTTCTGAAATACATGAGGATCCAATTTCCACCGTGGGGATCCATGATTCGCCTGCTCAACACATCTGCTAAGGAGTTCTGTGCTCCTGGCAGAAACCTTGCCTGAAGATTTAGCTGTAAACTGAGAGCAGTCTCCCACAAAATCATTGCTTGCCTGCATAGAGGATAAGAATGTGTTCCCCTTGCTTGTTGATGTACCACATGACAGTTGTGTTGTCTGTTAGAATCAACACCTGCCCTGGAAGAAGTAAATCCTTGAAAGCTATTAATGCAAACTGGACTGCTAACATCTCCTTCAAGTTGATATGTAGATGTTGTAGTCTGGCAGGCCACTTGTCTTGTATCCACTTTCCATTCAGATGAGCTCCCCAAGCTTTGTCTGAGGCATCTGTCGTTAGAATCTGACTCGCCTCTGGCCGGGTCACAGAGAGTCCCTTGTTTAGGTGACATTCCTGAGCCCACCACAACAATTCCTTCTGTATGCAAGGTATTATTTGAATGACAGTGTCCAGATCCTGGCAGTGCTGTGTCCATACATTTTTGAGATACCATTGTAACTTCCTCATATGCAGTTTGGCATTGGGAAGCACCAGAATACAAGATGCCATGAACCCCAAGGCTTGAAGGACTGTCCTTGCAGTCAGCCTGGACTGATGAGACAATTGATGAAAGTAAAGGGAAAGATTCTGTTGTTTGTCCGGGGTCAAAAGGCCATCTGGGATGCTGTATTCAGTCTTACACCCAGAAAGCACATGTCCTGAGAGGTACTAGACTGGACTTTATTTCGTTCACAGAATACCACAGGCATCTTAGCACTGCTATCACATATTCCAAATGATGAAGAAGCTCGTCCCTTCCTTGAGCCAGAATCAGGCAATCGTCCAAATAAGGATAGATCTGTATTCCTTTTAGCCTGAGGAAAGCTATCACTGGAGCCAGAACTTTCGTGAACACTCTGGGCGCAGTAGATAAGCCAAAGGGCAATGCAGAGAACTGATAATGAGAAGTCCCAGCCCGAAAACGCAGATACTTCCTGCAACTCAGTCTGATAGGAACATGAAGGTAAGCCTCCTTGAGATCCAAAGTTACCATCCAATGGTCTTTGCCCAGCAGAGGTAAAAGGTGTTGTAACGACAACATTTTGAACTTGGGAATGTCCAGATAAGTGTTGAGGGTAGATAAATCCAAAATTGGTCTCCACGTGTTCCCTTTCTTTGGCACTAGGAACAGGCGAGAATAAAATCCTAGGCCCACTTCTGGCATAGGGACCGGCTGTATGGCCCCTATTTGAAGTAACAGAGAAATTTGTTTGTGAGCCTCTATTCTTTGCTGAGGAGGAACGTCTGGCATGCCTTTGAAAGGAGGCAAGGTATGGAAATAAAACCTGTAACCGTGGTGTATGATATCCAGTACCCATCTGTCTCGGGTAATTAAACTCCAATTTTCCTTGAAAAGTGCCAACCTTCCTCCCAAAGGTGCTGCCAGACGAGAAGGCTCTGGCAGCTGAAAAGGTAAGTCATTGGGCCTGTTTACGAAAGGACTGACCCCTGCCCTCACCCGAAGACTGTGCAGGTGAACTCCCTGTTCTAGGCCTGAAAGAGCCCTGAGCTCTGCCCCTACCACGTCTAGACCTACCCCTAGACTGGGAATCATAAGAAGGATACGTCCACCCCTTGGTAGGCCAATTTCTACTAAACTTGGAGGCTGAACCTGCAAAAAATCTTTAACAGTCTGCATAGACTTAGCCTTGTCTTCCATTTTCTTTAAGACTGCCTCAACAGGAGAACCAAACAACACATCAGATTGTAAAGGAGCATCTAAAATCCTTGTCTTAACATGGTCAGATAAATTCTGATCCCTCAACCAGGCGTGCCTGCGAAGAACTGACCCAGTAGCAGCCACCCTAGACGAGGCCTGTACAGCATCAAAACCACATTGCAAAGAATGCTTACCCACCTGTTCAGAAACATGTACTAAATCTTGTAACTCTTTACAATCAATACCTTCCGCCAGAGCATCAACCTTAGACTTCAATTGTGAAAGGAGATAGTTTTGGTATTTTAACATATGAAACTGGCAATTCAAAGCCCTCATAGCCAGAGTGGAAGAAGTATAAACTTTCTTTCCCCATCTATCCAAAGCCCTGGCCTCTTTATCTGTAGGAACCGGATTCTTGACAACAGAAGCCTTAACACCTTTAGGCCCCTGACTAACAGTTTCTGGGTCTGCCCTAGGACTCTTAAAAAGATACTTATGAGCTTCAGGCACCCTGTAATACCTATCTGGTTTAACAGGAGCAGGAGGCAAAGAATCAGGATTAAGAGAAGCCTCTGTAAAAACATCTTCCACCACATCCAAAACAGGAGGTATAGCCAAAGGCCTATGCTGGGGTAAAAACAAAAATTCCCTAAGCCTTTTCCTGGAATCAGAGAAGTCCTGACCTTCCCACTTAAAATGCTCCCTCGTGGAATGAAGAGTCTCTGAAAAAGAAAAATCCTCAGGAGGAGAAGCAGAAGGAGTAGAATCATCCACATCAGAATCAGAATAAGGAGAATACTCCTGCAAGTCTTCAGTCAAGACTCTGAAACATCCGAAGCCTGCTCAAAACTCCCTAGCTCAGGTTCCACCCTAGGTCTCTTATCAGGAGGGGGCAAAGAACCCCTAATCAAAGTAATCAAATCTTCTGCCATTTTAAGCATATGCTTCTTGGGCACAGTTCCTGAAGAACTAGGGGTGACACCAACTGAAGCTAAACCCGCCTGCCTCTGGGAGAAGCCTTGGAAACAGAAGGAGAGGGCCTAACCACCCTAGGAAGGGAGGGGAGTACAGTAACCTGAGAAGCCCCTTCAGCCTGACCTGCCTCCTGAGAGGCCACATCCTGCAATAACAAAGTCTCTACCTGGGATCCCAAAGAAACCTCCGGTGGAACCACCGCTCCACCGACACCTCTAAAGAACCAGCGGCCGTACGGACGGTTCTTCTAGCCTAGGCTTAGCTGCTTTGTCCTGCGCTTCTTGAAGAAGGCGCCGGGCATCCGACGGCATTTTATAATTGCACCGCTTCCAAGACTAACCTGGCACAATCTAACCTTCTCCTTATAGTGCGCTTATTGAATCTAGCACAAGAGCGACACTCCAACAACATCGTGCTCAGGCCCTAAACAAGGAATACACAAAGTATGATAATCTCTATGCGGTATCTGTTTCCACAAGAAATACAGTTATTCACTTTTTCTGACATCCGTAAACCACTGAGGCAAGAAAAACTAAAATATTCCCAACGGGTACTTAGCCAACTTTGACTCGGTCTGAAACTCCGAAATCGAAAAATTTCAGAACGCCAACCGGCACTTGCAATGCTGCTTCTGCATCGGACCATGCGGCAAAAAAGACTGAGGATATGACGTCGGTCATGCGCATTTGTACCCTGACGTCCTGATGTCAGTCAAATGCGCCTTGACCGACGTCAGCCTTATACTTTGATATTCGGGCCGACCGAGGACAGCGGACTACCCAAGTGTAAGGACTGCAGCAATGTGAGATGAAGAACATCTCCATCATATCAGAAACAGTATCCTTAAAGGAAATCTCAAAAGAAGGATCAAGACTAATAAGAGTTATTTTCCTCAAAACCATAGTCCAAAGGAGGGGGAATACAGGAGGAATAGGCCAAAGATTCTTCATCAGAATCAACTTCCTCATCAGAAGAATCCTGTTCCCTAGGTTTCTTAAGAGGATTAGAAGATCGGGGGGGGGGGGGGCAGGGGAACAGAAACTCCCTGATAAGGACTTCAAAGCCTTAAGAGCATTAAACAAATGCTGTGTGAAATCCTTCTATTCATGCTGAGGCCCCTTAGGAGCAGGAGAAATATTCTTCTTCTGCTTCTTTTTCAAAGGAATGTCAGCCCAAAATATCTTGGGTGGTTCGGACCCTTGGTGACACTCAATCAATGTAGTGGTAATCTCTGCCCTAATAAGAATTTACAGAATACCCCTAGGCCCTTCAGATATAATCAGCCACAGTTCCCTCCTCAACAACCAAAATGGACATCTGCAGAGACGCCAAGGATATGTAAAAAGCTGGGTCTGTGCTGGCCTCCGAAGTAGTTATGGCAGAGAAATACGAATAAAGAACCGGGCAATCCTCCAGGCTTTCACTAGCCTTGAGAGAGATATCTGGTGGAGGTAGTACAGCAGAAGAAACTGACTGAACTTTCTTGGCCTTCTTTTTTGTGGAGGGCTGATCCTCAGGCTGGGCAGAATCTGCCATTGTACCCTAAGGCAACAATTTAAGACGTTGGTTCTCTAGGTGAATAGCTAAAGAGGAGAGATGACTACACAAAGTTTTAGAGACAGACACCTGGCAAACATGACAAGACGTATGGTCATTAGAAGCACCTCAGCAAAACAAACACTGCTCATGATGACAGGGAATCTGTCTCCCATACTGGCATTATCCCCCTTCTGGATGATGTCATCCAACAACCACAAGAAATTAAGGTAAGAAAAAAATCCCAATGGTGCACTTATCTGAAAACAGCTTGGCAATCAGCAGACGAAAGAGTGTTCAGACTGAAAATCAGAGATGACATTCGGACTAATGGCAAAGAAGTTCTGAGGTTTGAACGTCCATATGCCACCTTTATAACACCATGAATTGGAAGTATACATGTGATGTACAACGTTCCTATAACCCAAGGGAGATTCATATTCAGGTAAATTTGCTGTCTGTGCCAAGTGATTTCTCTTCTGGTATATTCAAGAAATGGGGTTTGAAAAGATGATGGGTGTTGGTGCAGGTCTAAGATATTCCCTTGCAGTCTCAAAGGTCTGAGTGGAAAACTCTCAGAATAGATCTAGATTTAGATCTATTTTTTCCCTTTCCTGTGGAAGAAAAGCTCTTTGAACTGAGGTGCCCAGAAGATACCCCAGGAACACAATCCTGGGTGATGGAGTCAAAAGAGACTTTTGTGTGTCCTCTTGGAATAACCACTGGTGTAAAATATTTCTCACTCGAAATATTCTTGACACAGAAAAAGACTGCAAAGATAAGCAAATCATCAAAATATGGAAATAATTTGGAAAACCTGCAGCCCGCAATGATCTATAACTGGAGCTAAACACTTTGCGAATACTCTTAGTGCAGTGGATAGTGCAAAGGGTAAGGCAGAAAACTGATAATGCGATCCACACATACACAACCTTAAGAAACACCTGAAGTCTGGATGAATAAGGATGTGATGACAAGAACTGTTTAAATCTAGTATTACCAGGAAACTTGAATGTGGAAGAAGGGATAACATGATGTGAAGTGACAATATTTTGAGCTTGGGCACTATCACAAATTGGTTTAGGAATGAATGATCCAGAAATGGTCTCCAAGCATTTTCTTTCTTTTGCAGCAAAAACATCCTCGAATAAAAACCTTTCCCAAACTTGGAAGTTGGAAATGGCAATATCACTCCTTGAGAAAACATACATTGAAGGGAAGGGAAATAGAAGAGTCTGGTCTGGTGGATGAGTTACCCCCTGGATAGGAGGCATTTCCTCACAAATCAGTCTGTAACCTTGATGAATGACATTCAAAACCTATTTGCATGAAACTATCTGTTGCCAAAGATAGAACTGGTTAA
>NC_056745.1:448643526-448674055 GCF_019279795.1 Protopterus annectens
CATATACTTTTCCCACAATTCCCATTTTTATGTGGTTTGCCTTCCCTTTTCTAAAGATCCCAATTCAATTGTTTTATCTCAGTTACTATATTCACTACTTCTAGTAAAGTTGGTCTACACTTTGATTTCCATTTTCTAGTAATTGCTTTTTTGGCAGCTAACATAATTAGTCTCAGCAAGGCTTTACTATGTCTAGGCAATTTTGATTCTGTAGCATAACAAAAAAAAATAATCTCCCCAGTCAGTCCAATCATCCCACCCAGCATCTCCAACAGAGCAACCCACAGGGAATCCCAAAAGTCTGTCAGCTCATCACACCTCCAAAAAATATGTCCCCAGCTATCTCTTTCTTGCCCATCACACCTACAGCATTTGCTATTCACCTGAGGAAAAATTCTTTGGAGTCTACTTGGGGTATTAAAATGCCTATGTAAACATTTCCAGGCAAAGATCCTAAAACTTCTAGACTTTGTTGCATATTTGGGAGATATACATATATCCCCATTGTCTCTTTGTGAATTGCTAATCCAATCTCTCTTCCCAATCCTTTCTAAGCTCCTCTGATTGATTCTTGCAATTATCATGCAGTATGTTATATGCTTTACTAATTATTCCTTTTTTAATGGCAGCTTCTGTTCTACATTCTATTAAAAACTCTACCAGTGCTGGTCTTTCATTTAGGACCCCCCCTACTTCTTTCCCTTTGCCTACACTCTGATATCAATCCTTGATAGGGAAGGCACTCTCTAACCTGCAGTCCAAATACATTTTTGGCCTCTTCCCATTCTATTACCATTCCCTTTCTAGTTATTTGTTCCCAATACCTTTGTTCCTTTTCCAATTTTCTCCAATAAATTCCAGCCCCCTCTTGCCTATTATTTGTACCCTGACCACAGTCAACCCTATCGGCAAAATCTCTTTTCTCCATTCTCATTGTGGTTTGGTTCTTAAAATACTCCCTAGTATTTTATGAATATAATACTCTGTATGATTTTGGTTGTTCTCCTTAAGTACCTGCATCCAAAATCCCAATCTCTCCTTATTTTTTGAGCTTCCTCCCTGCATCATCATCATCCCTTTCCATCTTGAATTATAGTTTTCTGTCTGTGCTACATATAAGAGCCTTAACTGTGTTGCTCTAAAATACTCCCTCAAATTAGGTAATCCTAGTCCACCTTGTTCTATTGGAAGAATCATCTTACCCCACTGGACCCTTGCTGTCTTCCTTTCCCAGATAAAATCCTTCAAGTCTTTTTTAATTACTGTCCACAATTTCTCCTCTGGTTGATAAAAATATGCCTGACCTGTGTATAAGATTAATGACTTGTATCTTAATATCTATATCCATATAACAAAACGTCCAGTTTCTCAATTTTTATATTATCTTCTGTTTAGTCTCTTCCCAAATATCCTTAGCTGCCACCACAGAGTCATTTCTAATCCATACTCGTAAATACTTCATTTTATCATGTCACCATAAATATGGATATTGTTGGACTAATTTGTGTGTGAGTACATAATTGACCGCTACTGCCTTTGTTTTAGCTTCATTAATTTTGTATCCTGAGAAGATCTGAAACTGTCTTAAAATGCTCCACAACACTGTAATGTCCCTTTCTGGTTTTGTCATGTACAGAATAATATCATCTGCAAATACAGCCAGCTTTTCCTGACTACCATAATAATTATACCCTTGAATTTCTGAGTCCCTTATTTTCTTTACTTGTAACCCTAACTCTGTTATAAATCTATACAACTTTACACAACTCATCGCCTCTCCAACCAGATATAGCAAACACTCCAACATACTTTCTGGACCAGGTGCTCACATCTAACCCAACTAAAATTATCTTCTATGGTACACTTCCAAATTCAATGAGTGACCTCCCCACATTCTTTCTTAAAAGATTGCCAACACTCACCCCCAAAAAAACCACCACTATAACATAGTCTGCAACTAAGACCAATTTAACAAAGATATATTCAAAGAAACACAAAGCTTTTAAATAGCATCTACTAAAAACAGTCCCTCTGAAAGAAGCAGTTGAATATTGTAATTATGTCTTTCTTATTGTGCTAAACCAATTAACCCCAACCAAACACAACACTCAATTTCCACTCTGCCCTTTCGCTCCCAAAAAGTACTAAATAACATATGAGAGCCAGAGATAAAGCCTGGAAATCTTGACTTTATAATAAAACAGAGACCAATCTCCAAAACTTCAGAGAAATCCATAAAAAAAAAAATACCTACATTTCAATCCAGGATACCCACACTAATAACCCCAAGCAACTCTGGCCCTTCATTAACAGTTTGTTTAGTCCATGCTACCCAGCCCAACCAACTTACTACCACCAACCATACCAAACTTACTTCTTGCTAACTCAACAGCAAACATCTATCTACTCCCTTTCACCATCCCCACAAATCATCTTCTTTCGGCTTTTTCCAATTAGGGGTCGCCACAGCGGATCATCTGTCCGCTCATGGTTGGCAGTGGAGTTTTTACGGTGATGAGTTGCCAGCCCAGCACCCAACCTTCCACAGAACACACAGACACAGACACAGACACACACACACACACACACACACACACACACACACACACACACACACACACACACACACACACACCTAGGGTCAATTTAAAGTGTCCAATCCACCTACTGCATGTCTTTGGGATGTGGGAGGAAACTGGAGCACCCGGAGGAAACCCACGCGACCACAAGGAGGACATGCAGACTCCACACAGAAGGCACCCTAGCCAAGAATCAAACCGGAGAACTTCTTTCTGTGAGGCGGCAACACTAACCGCTGCACCACAGCGGCCGCCCACCATCCCCACAAATGATACTTTAAAATCCCAATCTTCTGTATCAACCCAATTCCTGCCCCCATGAAAAACGGGTCTATATTACATGATCAAATGATTAGGTGAACTAGCACCTAAACATCGACCACATAATATCGAAGCAAAAACAGTAAATGGCCAATTTAATGCAGGGAAAGATTTCCCTTGGCCATTCACTGGATTTTGCCATTTTCTCCACTGTGGAGTGATCTTGGAGTTGGTATATGTAGTTAGGGGGGGTGTGAGGGCACAGCCCCCCACTTAGTTTGGCTGTTAAGTTAATTGTTTCTTTTTTGTGGCAGACGATAATGTTTCCCGACAGCGTTCGCTATTTTGCAGTTCAATATTATGTGCACGACGTTTAGGTCTTCGATCACCTAATCATTCGTTCACATAATATAGACCCGAAAAAAATACTTTACATAAGTTAAAACGAAGTACTCATTTTCTGTAAAAAATCACTAATTATTCCCTTACATAAATAAGGGCACTCCATTAAATTCTGTAATTACTGCCCTCTAGCAGTTCTTTTCCACTATGAAAAATCCCTGAAAAGTGTATACAGTGCCAGCACTTAATAGGTAATCATCTATCTTCTGCCCAGCATGACATCATGCCAAATGACAGTTTCCCCTTACTTTCACCAGTAATATCCGCCGCCATGGGGACTATGGAAATTTTTGTTTCCTCTCTATTGCTTGACTAATCTAAGGTGTTTGATATTATATCTCACCAGATTCTTCTCCACAGACTGTCTTCACAAGGCAATGGCATCACCTTCCCTCTGGGTTCACAGCTACCTTTCTAACAGGCTACAGGCAGCAAGATGTCAGAAAGGATGATCACCATTCTAGCCCACCTCAGTCAGAGTGGCACTAGCCTAAATCTTATGCCCCATACTAATGATTTTTATTAATGACTCCTACACTGCTACTAATGTCACAACTGTCATTCAGTATGCTGATAATGCTACACTGATAACCACTGCTAAGTCCCTCCCAGAACTGCAGGAAAAGACCCCCAAAGTTTTTGTCTTCTATAGGAACCTGGCTCAACAATTCTCACGTCCCACTGAATGCTAAAAAAACAAGTTATTGCCATTCACATCAAAATCTGCATCCTATACACAAAATTTCTCCATCGTCTCATCAAACAATCCCATCACACAAAGCTACTTTATGTCATTATAGATAACTGCCTAAAGTTCAACATTCAAACAGAACAAGCACTTTTCAAGGAACTTCATAGACTCTGTCACCAAACCACTTTTCTAAATTAGCCTTAAACTTGTCAAGATTGGAGGTCTTTCTAATTCCTAGTTGTAATTCATTCAATAATCTTCTAGCCCTTTGATGAAAATATCACTTCCCGCAGTTTGCATTTTAAACTGCATGTTCACATAATATTTGCAGTGCATGGAGTACAGTGATTATGCCCTGACAATCTGAAAGACAAATCAGTTTAGCACTACTATAGCATGAGAATCAATCTTAACATAAGTTAAGCATCTCATACTTAACTTAAAGTCAGGTCTCACACTTGGCAGTAAAATCTGCTAGTACTGACAAAAAGACAGTGGCAAAATATTAAAAAAAAAAAAAAAAGATTTGGATCTGCATGCTGTCCATACCAGTAATGTGTCTCTGACTTCCTATTAACTTAAAAAGCAGCTAGAACAACAGGATGTGTGTGTTCGTCTGCATTTTCTAAATACATCATCTGAAACTTAAATGTATTATTTAGTGACTTAAATCCTCAGCGATATGTCCGAAAACCAGATATTTTATGAGGAGCAGACCAAACATATGAGGCAAAAAATTTAGACATTTGACATGCAAAACTAGGGGAGTTGCAGACATAAGGGATTGTATTACACTATCATTCTAACAGCACTTGCTAAGTGATTTACAGCTTTGAAAGCCAGTAAAGCGCTTAGCATTTTTTTTCCTGTAACTAGTACTACATTCAGCATAAAATGTTCCATGCACTACAAAGAATTATGATCGGGTCTCCAATCATAACCATTAATTGTGTTCTTACCAAAAAAAAAAAAAACTCTCAGCGTGAATTTCTTGTCATCCGTGTCTTGAACACATAATAAGCAATCTATGATTGGCGACCTGATCATAATCCTTTATATTATTCCTAGTACCATAACTATGCTGTATTATCAACATACCAGTTGTAGCTAACATAAAAGCATTATTCGTGAATTTGTACATACCTGAGGTCACCTATGACTAACTATATTGTACTGAGTATATGGACAATTCCTCCAATCAGTTTAGATAAATCAGATCTTTAAATCCATCTATCTAGTTCGTATAATACTTCTGATTTTTTTTCCAGTTTAGTTAACCATGACCAATTGCAGACACAAGCAGCTCCACAATATTCCATGTAAAGTCTTATAACAGCCCTATAAAGAGGAATTAAAACTCTCTCATCATGACTTGAATTACTGTACAAAATGTCCCTAATAACTGCATAGCACAACCTTGAATGAATGATAAATATTGGTTATTACAACCAAAGTGTAATACTTCACATTTCATGTCATCATGTCCCATATTCTTAATGCCCAAGTGTATACAGATACCTCCACAGTGTAGCATGACATTTTACTAAATTAATGATTGACCCTATTTTGGTATCATTAGCAAACTTACTAAGTAATATATTACTTTCAATCAGAAAGTCAGACATGAAAATAAAGAGCAAAGCTCCAAGCAATGAACCCTGAGGAACCCCAACTGTTACTGTCCTATCATCAGAAGTAATGTCGTCAGTTTTAAACTTGAAGGACCTCCAAGTCAAACAACCACTAATGCACCTAATCACATACTGATCTATACTAAATTTATATAAGACGGATTACATTTCTCTATAAGGCACAAAGTCAAATGCCTTGGATAGACCACATCTACTAATAGGCTTACATCCACTGAGTCCAAACATTTTGATAGAAACTTAATTAGTCATACATCATTTACCATGAAAAAAAAACATGCTGAAATATATTTGGTATGCAATTTATGTTATTAAGCAACAAAACACTCTTTAAAACACTTGCTTGTAACACAAGTGAGACGAACTGGACTATAACTGTCCAGTGTGTAATTGTTACTTCCTTTAAATATGGGAATAACAGCAGCTGTTTTCCATACATTGCTAAAGTACACACTTACTTCAACAGGTTAAATCAACACTCAGGAATATCTTCTCTCTGTAGCCAGGATGGTAGATACAAAGGAGAACCTGGATCTCGAAACTGTATAGAGTTTATAGTCTTTTATTAATGTATGCATTGTTGACCATGTTACTGCAATGCAAATATCATCAATAGAGGAGTTCCTGAAGAAGGCCATGAAAGTAGCAATAGCTCTTGTAGAGCAGATCATATGTCTCAACTCAAGAGATTTAATGTTGATGAAGTAAATGTACATAATGCAATCAGATCCTGACAGGGTAACTTTGGAAACATTGTCTGATACTCATCTGTTAAACTAGGCTCCAAAGCAACTGGTTTTCCTTGCGGAAATCCTTTGTGTGGTGCAAATAAAATAAAGCTGTGCATGAACATCCAAGGTATGGAGTAAAAATTCACCTGTGTTCTTTAGATTAAGAAATAAGACTGAGAGTTGATTAGGCTGGCTCAACTGATTCAGGGAAGATCTTGGGTAAAATGGAAGGGGTAGGTCTGAGATAAACAAACCATGAAAAAGTAGATATGGGGATTTGCAGGACAAATAGAGAGTATGTGTGCAGTTCTGACATCCTTATTGCCAAAATAATGGCAACAATGAGCAAAATTTCCTACAATAGGCATTTTAAACTGTAAGAGGGGGCAGGCTCATAGGGAGCACAGGTAAGAGCCTTTAAGATTAAATTCAAATCTCATGTAGGCAAAAGGGGCTTGATGGGAAGAGTCTTAGAAGAAAGGTCCCTTTTAGAAAGGATCTGCCAACTTTTTGGTAGGCTAATGAAGTAAACTGTATCCTTTGTGATAATTGGAAATGGCCATCAGCTGCATGTTGACATTGGAGTAACTAAAGCTGAAGGTGAATAGCGTTACTAGAAAGTGAATGACTGAAGAAATACGGGCTGAAAAGGGTTCAAAGTTCTTGATGCACTGACCAGAGAGAGAATATCTTCAGTTTATTCTCCAGAATTTTTATAGTAGTCTTTTTGTGAGGTTAAGAGGATCTGAATGACCAGTTCAGAAAAAAATGAGTCATTGGAATTGGAGAAACCATGCAGTTAGCTTCACAGAGACAATGTCCATGTGATGTTGGCTAGACAGGTACACTGAGATCAGGAAAGGAATCTAGCATCCAGGGTTGTTTTTTGAGGTGAGGCCAGAATAAGTGTTATCAAATTTGCCTGGGCCAAAAATATGAGATAAAGATGGTGAGGGTTTGCACAGAGATGCGTTCTGCAGAAACCTCATCATGAGAGGAAGAGGAGGAAAGGAATAAAGAATACCGGGTGTCCAAGGATGGACCAGAGAGCCCCTAACTGGCTGTCACTATGCAGGGATAAGGACAAAATACCTACTGCATTTGGTGCTGATCAGGGATGCAAATAGGTCAAAGCAAACGTGGTTCCAAGTAGAGAAAAATCATCTGCACTGCTGCCACATTGAGGGAACATTCATGAGCCATCCAGATGCAATGGCAAAGCCTGTCTGTTAGGAGGCTTGTCCAACCTGGAATATGCATTGCAATTAGAAGGTGCTGTGAATATATTCCTCACTGCCACACTCCCATACTCCCACGGCCACTTAGTAGAGCGGGCATGATTGGGTTCCTCCTTGCTTGTTGATATATCATACTACAGAGGTATTGCCTGTGTAGATTGAGATCACACCTGAGGGAAGAAAGTCCTGTAGTGCCTGTGATACTAGAAAGACCAACCTCATCTCCAGGACATAGTCATAAAGATAAATTAATTTTTGTGACCAAGTCCCTTGCACCATTCACCCCTCAAAATGCTCCCTCACAGCAGAGAGGTGTCTATGGTGATTATGGCCGATAGAAGCAGTTGAATGAAGGGTCAACCATCTGGAACAAAGTGTGACAGTATTCACCAGATAAGATGCCATTCATACACTAATGTGAGACATATGGGAAGACTTAGAAGGTGTAGGAACTGAGACCATTGCACAATGAATGTTCATTATATCACATTCATGTAATATCTAGCTGGCAGAACTAGAGTTATGCAAGCAGCCATCATGCCCAATACTTGAAATATGAAAGAAAATGGATGATAGTCTTAGTAAGGAAGTTTGGATATGATGAACCTGTAAGAGAAGTCTGTCATCTGGCAGTTTTGCAGTTTTCAATGTTGTGTGCAGATTGCACAAAATAAATTGTTTGGTTTGAGAAGGTTCCAACTTAAAAATTTTCAAGGTTTACTGTAGCATCCAGGGATACCCAAGCAAAACCAATAGTTTCCTGCTGAGATAAGAGATTATTTTATCTTGGCAAACAGAGTGTCAATCATATAGGAATAGAAATACATGGACCAGTTTCACTCAGAGATGAGCTGTGACCATCATGCACTTGAACAACCATTGGGAGGGATGCTACTGAAGAGAAATGTTCTGAACTGGTTATGATTGGCTCTGAGCAGGAATCAAAGATGCCTCCTGGATGACTTGCTACTTCTGTGAGGATATACATATCATGAAGGTGTCCAGCGTACATATAATATGTTTTTGTAAGCATGGAAGGATGGACTGAACCATGAACATCCAGTACTTTGTTTTCTTTATGTGATGATTTAGAACACTTAAATCTAAAATAGGCCTTAAGTGAAATGTTTTCTATGGAACTAAAAAGTCTAGAACAGATGCACAACTCTCTCTCTAGTCTTGTCTGGTGGGACATCTTGAATGGCACTTTTTTGAAAGAAGTGAGAGATGATCTGTGCCTCTGCTCTCTTTTGTCAAGGTAGCACATCTGAGGCAGGTGGGATGACTTTGTGGGATTTACATAGCCTCTGGATATGGAGCTCTTCACCCAGTTATCTTGTGTAATGGCCATCCAAGAATCCAGGTGAAGAGACAGTTAACCTCTGTTTGCCTCCAGAGTGCAGCAGTTAAACATGTTCCCTGGGACACTGAGGTGGTTTTCCAGAGAAGGTGCCTCTGAATCCTTGATTCTGTGGACTCTATCTGGCCTGGGGCAGAGTCCATTGAGGGAAGTCCCTCTGCCACAGAAACTCCTGTCTAAAAAGGTGTCAGAAGAGAAGACTTTTCTTTTCTTAAACCAGAGGGCCTTACAGCTTTTCTGGTATCTGGAAAAGGGACTGCTGAGGGGGTCCAAAAATGCACTCTGATGGCAAATAGTCTTCCCTTCCTACTCACTTTTCAGTAAATTATCTTTGAGTTTGGAACTAATCAGAGAAGTCCCATCATAAGGGGCATTTAAAAAGAATGCTTTGAAGTTTTCCTCAAAGTCACATAGATGTAGCCAAGCATGACTGCACATGGTAATACTGGTGCCTACTGCTCTAGCCACTCTGTATGCTGTGTTGTGTAGCAGCCTCGTGAAGGAGGAGAATAATAATGTGATAGCCACCTGGGACTCGAGTGTCTAATGTCAGAAGTAAAAGATCTCCTGACAGCACTCTTAAACAAAAGAAAGTACTTCTTTCACCTAAATTCCCTTGAGTACCCTTTTCCCTATAGATCCTTTCTGACTCAGTTACACAGCAACCTTTTTCACTATTCTAGCATGTCGAAGGGTCAGTTGCTGGCATCCTCTCCTGTTCAGCTGGTGAATCTGGGAATCTTGAGGCAATGTTACAATTGCCTCATGTACCTGAACAACCCTCTCCTCCTCCCAACAAATACAAATATATGCGAGAGATGCAACTATATAGCCAAACTGGAGGCTGAGCTCTCTCAATTCAGTACTGGCAAGACCAGGCAGGAGGAGAAGGTAACCACGCACACCACAAACCCACTATCACATAGAACTATCACAACTGCAAACCAAACACATAAACACACAAAAACATACTCGGAGGCACTGATTAAAAATCTACCAAAACAACAGAGGCCTCCAAAGCAGACACCCAAGCAACCACCACCTCAAGACATAGCACATGCAACACATAGTTCACAAAGTCAGTGTGCTAAACAGTCACAGCCCTTAAGGCCAAACAACATGCCAGACACACTTGTAATAGGTGACTCCATAGTCAGACACACTGACGTCCTGCTCACCAGACTGAACAAGGAGAGGGTCACAGTAAGCTGCCTGTCGGGAGCTAGAATCCGCCACATAACACAAGCACTCAGGTCACTCCACAGCAAGTACAAATATGACTCAGTCATTGTACATGCCGGTGTGAACGACCTGAGACGTACCTCCCTGGACTACATGAAAAGAGACATAGAGGAGCTCTCTGATTATGTAGCCCAGGCCGGTATGACCCTGACCCTGAGCACCATCTTACCCTCACCAAGAATGATGCCACAGTACAAAGACAAAATTATCAGTTTTAACAATTGGCTTAATTACTGCTGTCATTCAAAGGGGATCCAATGTCTGTCTGCTTGGGATGACATGCTCGACAAGCCACGCTGCCAAGGGATGGCTTGCACCTGTCACCCTGGACTTCGGATATTGGCCAAGGCTCTTGCCACCCCCATAGTGCCTTTTTTAGGCAAGGCTCAAATGACAAACCTACCACCCTAGAAAACACAAGTGGAAAAAAAATAAGGGTAATGCTGCTCAATGCCAGAAGTCTAAGCCTCAAGATGCACGCCCTCAAAGCCCTCCTCAGTATGGAGAACATCGATGTCTGTGCAGTGACTGAAACCTGGTTCAAGGCTCCTGAGAGCACCCCAGCACTATCAGGTTTTACCTCATATCATGCTTTCCGGCCCCAAAACTTGGACCGAATCACAAAAGGAGGGGGAGTATCCATAATCATCAAAGATACCCACACCTCCAGGTTAGTGGCAATGCACAAAGCATCGGAGACCATCCAGGTGCAACTAACCATAGGCAAAACTGCCTTACAATTTGTAGCATGCTACAGACTACCCTCTCAAACTCAGGAAACTCACACAGCCTTCCTGAAGACACTGGAGAGTATGAATGTCCCTCCAAATACCATCATATTGGGAGACTTCAACTACCCAAACATAGACTGGGAACATTACTCAAGCCCAAACACCCTAGCCCAAAGGTTCCTAGAATTCATAAACTCAAATGCGATGGAACAACTAGTCACCATTCCCACAAGAGGAGACAATATACTAGACCTGATCATCACAAACATGGGGACAAAATGCTCCACACCGGAAGTATATCCCTCATTGGTAAGATCAGACCATAAATTAATCTCACTGGAAATCCACATCCCGCCCCCTGCACAAAAGACCACAGTGAAGAACTTCTCAAAAGCCAACTTCACACTTCTTAAGACTGAAGTGGTATCCTTCAAGGTCCCTAGGCCAGTGGAAACCACAACCCACACTGCTGAATCCTTTGCAAATGCCTTCTACGGGCACCTTCAAGAATGCATGGATCATGCAATCCCAAATAAAACCAAGACCCATTCCCCCAAAGGCAGGCACCCGGTCTGGTGGACCCCAGCCATAAACAAACTTTACAACAGAAGGAGGAAGTTACTACATGACAGAGCAAAATCCCTAAATGGGAAGGCATCTCTGATCAGTACTAGCAAAAAACTATGATCACTCATAAAATCATCCAAGGCCAACTTTAAGAGAAAAATCGCAAAAGACACAAAAGACAATCACAAGGCCTTCTTTAGCTATGTTAGAAACCTGGGTGGAAACTCCCAAATATGCTCAGAGTTAGTCCAAAATGACAATAAATACACTGAACCCACTGACATTGCCAACATTCTGGCAGATAGGTTCAGTGCAAATTTCTCCTCCCCCTCCCCCCAAAAGGAGAAATAACTATCCCAGCAGAGTGTAGCCTCCCTAACATCTCAAATGCCCAGGTGAGAGCCGGCCTCTCTAAAGCTAAAAACACAGCATCAATGCGACCGGACAGTGTCCTGGGCTGTGTGCTACATGAACTCCAAGAGGAACTAAACCCAAACATAAGGCTGCTGTTTAATCTTAGCCTTACTACAGGATACGTACCCAAAGAGTGGCGTACGGCAACAGTTGGTCCAACTTCACAAAGGTGGTGCTTCTACGGACCCTGGAAATTACCGCCCCCATAAGCTTGACGAGCCTGGTCTGCAAAGCTATGGAGAGGATCATTATGGAACTCATAAACAAAGACATTGGGGACCTACAGACATTGGATCCTACCCAATTTGGCTTTGTCAAGGGCAGATCCTGCCTTTTGAACTTGGTCACTTTTTTTGAAACCGTCACTAAGGCCATTGATGAAGGTAAGGCAGTTCACACAGCCTACCTTGACCTTGCAAAAGCCTTTGACACAATACCACACTCGGGCATCATAGACAAACTCACCAGCTTAAATGTAAACCCATATGTCACGAGATGGGTTGCAAACTGACTCAAGGACAGAACCCACAGGGTCAGAGTTGCTGGAGCTATGTCAGACTGTAAGCCAGTCACAAGCGGTGTCCCACAGGGCTCAGTCCTGTGACCCCTCTTGTTTGGCATTTATTTTTCCGAGGTACAGGCAAACATAGGAGGATTATGGCTGACAAAGTTCGCAGATGACTGCAAACTGGGCGCCATAATTGATACTCCAGCGGACACAAACATCCTTCAGAGAGGACTCATAGAAACGGATAATTGGTGCCAGAGCCATGGCCTTAAGCTTAATGCCAAAAAATGTATAGTCATACCCTTTGGGAAAAACAAGGTACCCACAAATTACCACATAGGTGGTAATCCATTAATCTGGAAGAGGTAATCAGGGACCTAGGGACCCAGGTTGACAGTAACCTCTCATTTGACACTCACATTGCCAAAGTGGTTAGGAAGACCTTCTATATTGCCCACCTTATCATGAAGGGTTTCACATCTAGATCAAGAGAGGTCATTGTGCCCCTGTACTCATCTCTTATTAAGCCAATGATTGAGTACAATGCCCCATTTGGGATGTATCTTACCCGACACCTGCAGCAGTTGGAAAGACCCCAAAAGTTCCTCACCAAGAGGATAAAGGGTCTTAAACATATGTCATATGCTGCCCGACTGAAAAATCTCAAGCTCTATTCAGTCGCATACCGCCTACTCAGAGGTGACCTGTGCCTAATGTACAAGGCCATGTCCAATCCGGAATTAATGGACATGCTCCACCTCAAAAAATCCAAATCCATCAGAGCCACGAGAGCAAGAGACTTAAACCTCAACACAGAAATAAATAGGACGTGCTGGAGGGACAGATTCATAACCCAGAGGCTCCCTACACTCTGGAACAGAATCCCAATCCATGTTAGGCAAAGCCCCTCACTAACTCTATTCAAGAGAAGTCTTGACGAGTGGATGGGAGATCATAGGTTAACCCTGGGGATCATCTCTGTGTCACTACTAGACAGAGGCACAGTAAACTAAACGCTAAATGGGCATAGTATTCTCATCCTAAGGGGTGGTGAAAGCCACACACACTCTGGCTAGGCTTATAAATGCCCTAGGGCAGATAGCCTAGTACGAACCTACGAACCTACGAATCCAATATTTGCTTTCCCAGGCCACTCTGGAACCTTGTCATGTAGGTTACATAGTTAGTATAACCCACACCAGGGCTATTGCTCCAGTATGGACTGCCCTTGGGTGTTTGCCAAAATCTTATCTTTTTCTTTTTGTGGTATAGGTAAGAAATGTTTGGCTAACTCCATGTCCTCTCCACCACCAGGTCACTCAAGTGGTCAGTGGGAGGGGCCACCTAGGATGTACAGACCTGAACTCCCCTTCCAGGGAAGGGGTGTCGATGGCCCAAGTATCCCTATAGTGCACCATTTCCAAAATTTGATCTAACTTGAGATCATCTAGAGGGGGGCTGAGGGAATATTCTCTTTCATCAATGTCAATGCCTGGATTGAGTCTATAAAGGAATCAGAACAGAATCTTGCCTGTGCACTTTCTGGGAACATGTGTGAATGGGAGGTGACGTCTTTCACAGACCCAGAAGTATCTTGGGTACGTTTCTGAAGGGGAAATTGAAGACTCTATGATACTTTGCCCTTAGAGTCACTGATGAGGGTTTACAGACCTGGATAGAGGAGTGTCAATGGCAGGAGACAAGACAGATCTTGCATCTCCTTCTTCCACTGATGGGTGATCATCCTATCAAGGAACTCAAACACTGACACAGACCCTGACAGCACCAAGGAAATGCTTGCTGGTGGTGTTACCATATTCCAAGAACAGGAGCCTGACGGCCCCTATGACAGCATCCCTGGCACTGAGCTGATGCCTCAAATGCTGAAGTCCTTGACATTGTGAATAGCACTGAGTAGGTCAGTGGAAAGGATGGGTCCCAGGACCAGGTGTCAAATGTTCAGTGCTACAATCCAGACAGCTCCAAGAAAATTTGAGTCCGGTGGGTCAGATGGTGCATTGGCACAAAGAAGTCGGGCATGAATAGCGTTAAAGTAAGATAGACTGGAAATGAAGTCAGCTCTGAGGCACCAAAACATGTGCTAGAGATGAAGCTAAAGAAACTGGAGTCTGAGGGCCAGCTGATCTATTGTGGAAATAAAGGAGGATGGGATGACATCCATTTCTATCTGTGCCGTGATGAAGGCCCTCATCCTATGAACACAGTCCAAATCAATGACAGACCTGGTGGGGGGAACAACAGCTGCTGAACCAAACATTCTCTGTCTGATTTGAAAACTTACTGGGGATGAGGATCAATTTGGTAGCAAAGTCAAAGGTTTTGAACTGGGAGACTCAAACTGGATCAGAACTGAAGCCTCTGCCTTAGGACAGAAAACCAATGAGGAGTCTCCCAATTATTCTTTTTTTCTCTTTACCTTTCTCCTGAGATGAGCCCCAGGAACTAGAAGGAAGAAGACACTCAAGAATGAGTTTCTTTCTCTGCTCATGCAGTAAGTGAGGACTAAAGGTCTTGCAAATTCAACATGAAATCTGGAAGTGCACTAGACCCCAGCAAAAAGTACATACATTTCTTGTATGTTCTGGGGTGGAATCCTGTGCTCAAGCTTGTCACAAAATTGAATCCCAAAACCTTACTAATAGCTATCAGTAATTAGAGGTAGAAATATAGTGAAACAGTACTCAAACACACTAACTATAAACCACATGAAATGTCCCAGAAAAAAGACTAAAGAAAAGCTATAGTAGCATAGAGTGAATACAAGTATATTAAAGTAAAAGCACTAATAACTGGAGTAATTAGGCCTTGGTAGGAAGGAATTTTTTGATAGATATACAAGCCAAGAAAGTGCAGTTTAAGTAAATGTACCATAACAGTAGATACTCACATGGATCACTGTTGCAAGAGCCTTAGGTATATGGGTTATATCCTGCCTACAGTTTAACAGCTGGTTAGCGTCAAATGCCTAAAAGTGTCTTCCATGCCCCAAGACTGTTGACAGTTTGAGCAGGACTAAAGAAAATCAGCAGTCTGGGCACCAAGCCCTTCAGAGCTTTCATTCCAACTGAAAGAGGTCAGTATTAGATAAATAGAAATCAATGTCCTCATCCTGGCAACAACATTATAAAAACAGGGATGGGGGGGTGCTACTGCAGAGGTGAGCTATTCAAACATCTACTGTTACGGTAGGTTTACTTGTACAACTCTACTATGTCATCACTGGATCACTGTTGCAGTAGTCTTAGCTATATGGGCAGAATACCAAAGCATATAAGGTGAGAGAGGAGTAAGTGTGTGGGTCCAGAAGCCCCTAGAAAATGGTCCTAGCAAACATTGGCCTAGATCTGGAAATGGAAACTATTATGTAGTGCTTTCTAAAAGTATGTACAAAGGGCTAAGTTGCTGTGGCAAGAATACTTCTAGAGTCCACACCTTTCCAAAAAGCCATCGAAGAAACCAAGGCCAAGTAGAACTTGCCTTGACCCTGTCTGGAATTGACTTGTTATGGTGGGAATAACAAAAGGAGGTGGCATGGGGCAACAATTTTTTTTTATTTTAACAAGAAATTTATAACTGTTTAGAATTTCTGAAAGATTTAGTTCTGTCATTATAGTATTAGAATTATCTATAGATAAAAAATGAAAAAACATTTCATCCTCATTTTCAGGTTCTGGAAAAAAGACAGAGAGATGAATAGTTTGACTCAAAGTAAACTCGTATATCATTTTAGGCATAAATAAAGGATTAGGTCTCAAAGAAATACTATCTTTGTGAAAAATGAAATAAGGTCAATAAGAGCTTGCAACTCAGACACTCTTGCAGAAGTCAGAGCAATCAGTAACACTGTTTTCCAGGTTAAGAACCTCAAATCAGCCGATTGAGCTGGCTTAAATGGAGCAAGAGTTAGTTCTTCCAAAACAAAATTAAGATCCTAAGGAGGAGCCATCTGTTTTCTAAGTGGACGTATATATAGAACTCCTTTGGAAAAAAAAAAAACATCTTGACATGCAAATGCATTGAAAGAGGGTGACCCACAGGCAGACATGAAATGGCTGACAAATGAACCCTGACAGAGAAATAAGAAATACCAGAAGATGGTAACACACAAATAGTGTAGAACAAGAGAAATGCTAACCTTAAAAGGGTTTTTGTTCTTAATATGGCACCAGCTATAAGATATCTTCCATTTGTTAATATACGATTTTGATGTAACAGGTTTATTTGCTTTCTTTAATATCTGTTGCACACCATTTGTTAATATACGATTTCCATGTAACAGGTTTATTTGCTTTCTTTAATATCTGTTGCACACCGCTTTGAATACGTGAGTATAAGGTATGAAAATTCTATAATTTAAGCAAGTAGTTAAAGTTGCTTTAAGCTGGATCTTGTGTGAGTAGGTCCAGTCTGTGAGGAAGCCTGTAGTAATTGCCCTTGACTATTTCCAAAAGAAGGGAGAACCACCATTGCCTGGACCAGAAGGAAGTCACTGCAATGATCTTTAGAGAATCTTTATGAATCCTCAGAATGACACTGAATATCAGTAACACTCTCATCAAAGGAAATGAAACTGTATCTGTTTTCCGCGCCTATGTGCAAGGAGTCCTGGAATAGGATTTGGGCAACTGTTTATTGTGAATGGAGCCAAACAGATCTGGCTGAGGTGTTCTCCAAGACTAGATCAAATCCTGGAAGACAGTACAGTTTATAAGTAAACTTACCATAAGAGTAGATGTTCAAATGATCACTGCTGCAGTAACCTTCGCTATGTGAGTTCTGTTGTGCCAAGGATATAGCAGCTGGTCAGCTTCTAAAGCTCTGAGCACCTTACACACACACACACAAACCATTAGGCAGTTTGAGATGAGCTGCCTCAAAACACAGATTTGAGTGCCAAGCCCCTCAGAGCTTTCATGCCAATAAAGAAAGGGAGGCTGATTCCCAAGAGGGCATAGAAACTAAAAAGGGGATAGAGGGAGGCAGCTGCTCCTGCAGCACTGATCAATTTGAACATGTACCGTTATGCTAAGTTTGCATACACAGCTATACTGTATTCATCATAGTGATCACTGCTGCAGTAGCCTTAGCTATATGGGTAGATTACACTAGCTTACTACATTTGGAAGGAGGAAAGGGAGGGGAAGGGTCCAGAAGCCCATGGAGAATGGTCATAGCAAAGCCTGATCTAGACCTAGAGAAGGCATCAAGCTTGTAATGACTTGTAAATGTATTTTTAGATTCTGCTTCTAGAATACTTCTAGAACACAATCCTTTGCAAAAATCAATAGATAAATACAAGGCCCTGGTTGGGTGGGTCTTCACTCTGCATGGAATAGTTTTGTTGTGCTGAGAATAACAGAAGGTAATAGCCTGAAACAACCATTTGTAAATAGTCTTGCTTTGACACAGGTTGTCCCTTCTTACCTTCACAAGAAATGAACTGATTCAAATATCTGAAAATGTTTATTTTGTCAAGATGTTACTCAAGTTGTCTATGGATATCTAAGGTATGGCTTATCCTTTCTCCCTTACTTTCAGTTTCCGGAAATCAAACAGGGAAATGGATAGTTTGGCTTAAAGTAAATTCAAGATATCACTTTAGGCATAAAAGGATTGGTTCTCAAAGAAACCCTGTCACTGTAGAATATGAGATAGGGTTGACTCACCACAAAAGCTTGCAACTCAGATGCTCTTCTTGCAGAGGTCAGAGCAATCTATAAAAGAGTCCTCCATGTTAAGAACCTCAAGTCTGCAAGATGAGCTAGTCCAAATGGAGCAAATGTTAGCATCTGTAACAAAAAAATTAAGATCCTAAAAAGGAGTCACTTGTTTCAGGAGGTCCCTTTCAAAGACATTGAGACATGAGAATGCATTTAAAAAGGAGGATCCACAGGCAGACATGCTGAAATGGCCGAAAAATTAACCTTGATGGCGGAGTAAGAAAGGCCAAAGGATGGTAATGCTCACAAATACTGTAAAACCAGAGAAACACTAGCCCTGAATGGGTTCTGCTTATGTTGTTAGCACCAACTAGAAAAACCTTTTCCATTTGCTAATATATGATTTTCTGGTAGTAGGTTTTCTTGTCTCCAGTAAGCAGGTGCCTAAAGGGAATTAAGATCTTATCATACAGGCAGTCAGTTGAAATTGATTGGGGTCAGGGTGTATCAAGCACCCTTGATCATGTGTGAGTAGATCCATTCTGTGAGGAAGCTTGTAGTAATTGCCACTGGCCATTTCCAAAAGGAGGGAGAATTACTGTTACCTGGGACAGGAGGGAGTGTCACTACAATGACATTGGGTGACACCTCCTGAATTTTCAGAAGTACCCTGGATATTAGTGGAAAAGGTGGAAGAGCATACAGGAAAGAATAGTTGTGTAAATTCTTACCATAACAGTAGATATCCTTCTCTTCACTGTTGCAGTATTCTTTACTAAAGGGATTCCCTGCCAAGGGCAGCCCGACATCCAGCCAGTATACCAAAGCCTTAGGTTGTTGTAGGGACACTGTATTTTACATGTATGCTCCCCACTCATGGTATAAGGCATAAAGGTGACGTACAGCTGTTCAAACCTCAGAATTGAAGAGCCCCAGGAGGAACAGCAGTCTGAGGAAAAAGAGGATCATGTGCATCCAGAACAAAAAGGGAGAGAAAGGAGAGAGCAAATACTGCAACAGTGAAGAGAAGGACATCTTATGATTATGGTAAGATTTTACACAACTGTACTATGTCCTTCCATATCACTGTTGCAGTATTCCTTACCAAAGGGAGAGTACCAAAGCTCAAGAGGAAAATTGGGAGGAGGAAGGCCCAGAAAAACCCTCCAGAAAACCATGCCGGCCAGCTCTGGCAAAACCAGCCCTTGCCCTGGAAAAAATGTGTAATTTGTAATGCTTAGTGAAAAAATGGACAGAGGACCAAGTAGCAACCTGAAGGATAGAAGTGGTATCCAATCCTTTGAAAAAAGCACCAAAAGAAGCCATGGCCCTGGTAGAATGAGCCATAACAGAGGAACAGAGGCTTTTCCCATGAAAAGGGTAACAAAAATGGTCTTGGAGAGCCAGAAAGAAATTGATTCCTTAGAAACAGCCAAACCTAAAGACCTAGGATAAAAAGAAACAAAAAGTTGCTGAAGATTAATGAATGGCTTTAGTCTTATCCAAATAATACCCAAGTTGTCTATACAAATCAAAGGTGTGAAGACTCTTCTCACTAGCAGACTGCAGAAAAGGAAAAAAGTGGGAAAATAAATAGACTGATTGAGACAACTCATTAACCCCCTTGGGCATAAAAAAAGGATTAGTACAAAGAGACACACAGTCCCTATGAAAAACTAAAAAAGGAGGAACAGCTATAAGGGCCTGAAGCTCGGGCATCCTTCTAGCAGAAGTAAGAGTCAAAAGAGGAACAGTCTTCCAAGAACAAAGCTGTAAGGAAGCTGAAGCTGCAGGCTCAAAAGGAGCCTGAGTTCATTTTTCAAGAACAAAATTAAGGTCCCAGGAAGGAGGAATTGGCTTCCTGGGAGGCCTAATATGAAGGTTGAACTTAAGGAATTGTTTGGCCTCAAATCTAGAAGCCAAAGGGGAGTCAAAAGCAGACAAGCAGAAATAGCTGAAAAGTGGGCTTTGGGTTTCAGCTGAAGGGTATGCCAACCCAGCACTGAGCAATTCACACAAATAAGAGAGAACCAAAGGAACTTCCTGTGAAGGCTGCCAGCCTAACTAGATAGGATTTATACATAATTCTGTCATTTGTAAATATGAATGTTGAATTACAGGCTTGTTTTCTTACATGAAAGAATAATCTGTGAAATGTTAAAATCAAAACAATGCATCAACATTGCCCTCTGCTGTAAATAAAGCTAAGTCAAGCATTTCTTGTCTGTCCTTTGAAACTGAAATTATTTCATGACTGTCTTTGATGTTTACAATTCGGCTCCGGCCGGGCTTGATGAAAACTTCCTGCCTATTGTTTTAAGTCTAAAGTTAATGACCAGAATTTACATGTGGAATGTCCTTTATTGCTCTGGTTTCTGCCTAGGAGTAAAAAATGTAAATGCAGTTTCTTTCAGCCTGGGAACACCAGGAAAGTGTAAAAAATAAGTTAATGGTAATCAGGACTGCAATAGCAATTTAAACACAGAGAATTAGAAGGCATTAAGCATTTTTGTCTTGACTGTCCAACTCACAGCACTCTCTTGCTCATATATAAGTTATCTTAGACTTGTGTTTTCTTTTAGAAATAACTAAAAACTAGAAAGATTAGACTAAGTGTTTTTCTGTGATGTCAGAACTGTACTACTGAAGTATTTTAGGTACTTATCTGTGATCTCTGAACTCTTGACTAGCACTGTGTAGTAAGAAGTATTGTCTTGCGTTTTTAATTATTTATTATTAAATATTTTTAAACCCTTTTAACTGTGGCTGTTTTGTGTAGAGATAAGTTAAGCTCTAAGAGTACATTGCATGTATATAAGGATCCTGTACCAAGTCACTCTAATAAGTCTTGACTGTTAGTCATACTACCAATTGGTAATCAGTTCCAAAATAATCCACACGAAATGTTCACTCCAAGCTCAGTGCAATTCAGCAAAATAAATCCACCGGATGAAATTAAAATCCCAAAATCTGTTTATTGAACTGCATATGTTAAGCGCTTTCACTAGACTAAGCTAGCTTCATCAGAACAGTTAAAACAACTTAAAACACTCCATTTTAAATTAAAATTGGCGCCAAAACTAGGCTGTTCTTAAAGTGATATGTGGTTAAAAAACATCTTAAGCAAATATAATATATATAAATATTCAAATACATTTATTGCAAGGCTAAAAGTGTTTATATGTTATAAAATATATAAATTCTAACATTAATGAATAATTCCAACAACAAATTGCATGTATTAACTATTTAACATTAAAAGAGGTTTGATAGAAAAATAATCATTGATGCCTTGTGTTCTTGTGGCATCTGTCAGAACCTGCCAGTATAGCTCTCTGTAGGCTAAGTAATTTTTAATATTACCTCCTCTGGGGTCACTTTTAATAGTCTCTATAATGGCAAATTTGAATTTGTGTTCACTACCCTCTTCCTCTATATACCTGGCTAATGCATTTTTCATGTCCTTATTTTTAATACAATACAAATGTGCGTATATTCTTTGTCTTAATAATCTCTCAGTCTTCCCTACATAAAATGAGGGACAGACCGTACACTCTTTCCTACAGTGCCATCATCATCCATGATATCTTACATAAATCGGGCAATTACTCAGTAATATCAATAAATGAAGTGAATATAGCGTACAGGAGGATAGACATGTACCTTGAGGAATATTTTTTGGAACATAGAATAACTGAAGACATGTACAGATTTATGTCTGTTGAACACCCTATTTTAGCTACCATCATAGGGATACCCAAGGTACATAAAGATCAAGTCAATCCTCCATTCCGTCCGATCATCTCAGGAAGCAAATCAAAGACATTTCCTCTTGGTGTCGTAATTGACACTTTATTAAAACCTATATATGATGAGGTAAAACATTTAGTAAAAGATTCTTGGGAATTTTTAAAAAATTACCCTGTAGATAAGTACCACCATAACACACTATTCAGTACTATAGATGTTATAGACCTATTTAGTTCCATACCTACTGAGGAAGGTATTGAAGCCTTCACTAACAGTTTGAGGAAACATACTAAAATGACATGGGACAAAATCCAACTCACAGTTGAATTAATGAGCATAGTTCTTGATAATAATTTCATTTTTCACGAAGGTGAGATCTTCAAGCAAACCAGGGGTGTAGCTATGGGAGCAGCTTGTGCTCCCATATATGCAAACCCTGTTATGCTTGACTGGGAAGAAAACAGTGTACTAGATAGTATTTATACTAAATCCATCTCTTATTATTCGAGATTTCTTGACGACATCTATATTATATTTTTATTTTTATTTTATTTGCAGTTGGTTTACCAGGATAGTCCATTGTGCCAGAAAGAACCCGTTTTCAATGGAGTCCTGGGGAGAAAAGCTCCAAAAATCAGGCAGATTATTCAACATTCATTACTCACATTAATTCAAGCAGTGATTTTTTAAAATTCACTTCAGTGGTAAACGAAAATGGAGTTCCTTATTTAGATACATTGGTATCAGTTGAAGATGGTATTTTGAAGTCCACTGTACATAGGAAAGATACTTTTACTAATTCATATGTGGACTACAATAATTTTCATCCCAGAAAAGTGAAAAGGAATATTTACAAAGGTCAATGTATCAGAGCTATTAGAATGTGCTCCAAGTACAACGATATGGTTAAAGAAATTAAATATATTACATCTTTATTTTTAGATAGAGGGTATGACATAGAATTAATGAATGATGTATCGAGATATGTTATAAGTCAATGGGTAATAAAATATGTACCATTACTAGGCTCTAACATTGTATCTAATGACATAGTAAATATTGGTACCAATGAACAATTTGCTATAGGGAAGAAAAAAATTACAGTAATTTCAATAGAGCCTGTGTAATTGAATTCGGTCCATTTAGTCGTCTCATTAAAGACATTATTATTAAAAATTGGCGATTTTTAATAAACAACAAAGAAATAGCAGATGTACTAGGGACTGAACCTAGATTTGTGAACAAAATGGGTATGAACATCAAGAGAATTCTTGAACTAGGAAACAAGACTAAGTATAGAGTTAATGCACACACATCTAAGTGTGGGACTTGTAACCAATGTACAAGTATATACGAAATTAGTCCCATTATTTTGAGAAATGCGAATAAAACTAAAATTTATTCACCTAGAGGTAATTGTAAATCCAATATGTTGGTGTATGTTACTTTGTGTACGGTCTGTCCCTCATTTTATATAGGGAAGACTGAGAGATTATTAAGACAAAGAATATACACACATTTGTATTGTATTAAAAATAAGGACATGAAAAATGCATTAGCCAGGCATATAGAGGAAGAGGGTAGTGAACACAAATTCAAATTTGCCATTATAGAGACTATTAAAAGTGACCCCAGAGGAGGTAATATTAAAAATTACTTAGCCTACAGAGAACTATACTGGCAGGTTCTGACAGATGCCACAAGAACACCAGGCATCAATGATTATTTTTCTATCAAACCTCTTTTAATGTTAAACAGTTAATACATGCAATTTGTTGTTGGAATTATTCATTAATGTTAGAATTTATATATTTTATAACATATAAACACTTTTAGCCTTGCAATAAATGTATTTGAATATTTATATATATTATATTTGCTTAAGATGTTTTTTAACCACATATCACTTTAAGAACAGCCTAGTTTTGGCGCCAATTTTAATTTAAAATGGAGTGTTTTAAGTTGTTTTAACTGTTCTGATGAAGCCAGCTTAGTCTAGTGAAAGCGCTTAACATATGCAGTTCAATAAACAGATTTTGGGATTTTAATTTCATCCGGTGGATTTATTTTGCTGAATTGCACTGAGCTTGGAGTGAACATTTCGTGTGGATTATTTTGGAACTGATTACGTGTTGCTCCATACGTGCTGTTCTTGTTCTGTTGTCATACTACCAATTGAATAATAATATTGCACAGTAATAATTGGGCTCCCTTTTAAGGGCCTTTGAGTAGCTGATAAGTATTATTGGGTGGTGACAAGTGGAACTACCATATAGTCTGGGAGAAAGGGGCACAGCTGGAGAAACTGTGCCTGCCAGCCTTCCCAAGGAGTGGCTGTGTGGTTGTATAAACTCTTCTCAAAGTGCATGTGTATATGTGTCACCTACTTGGGCAGGGACACGAAGCAGGTTAGACAGAGAGGGTGCTAGAGGTTTTAGCTTGCCCACTAAGCTGAGATCTGGGCCCTATAGCTGTGCCAGTGGGGAGTCTCATTGGGGACCTGGAGAGCAAGGGAGCGTCCAGCCCCGGACTGACTGTGATCCCTGTGTGCTCTTAAGGGAAATTGCACTTTACTGTGTGTATTTGTTATCCTTTCCTCATATATGAGATGCCCTCTCTGGTGTTAGTGGTGAGGATTGAGGCTCCTTGATTGCTGTTCCAGGGCATGGGTGTCACATATCAATTGGCGGCAGTGGTGGGATATCCACATCACATATTAATTAGTTGGCAAATAATGATTTCTTGTAGTGGTGTGGATAGAGTGAATTCTGTAGCTTGTGTACAGTGAGCTTTGATGGTGTTTTGTACTCTAAAATAGCCATGCAGTGAATACTCAGAATTCAGATCACAGCTGTTTTATTTCTTTTGTTAGCTTAGTTAGTCAGGGTGAGCAGGCAGCATGTCAGCAGAGGAGTATAGAAAGCTGACAAGGAGCCAGCTGGCAGAGAAGTGCCAGGTTAGGGGGCTGGTGCATGGAAACCTGACGTCAGACCTGATTGCAGCCTTGGTTATAGCTGCATCAGAAAACAACAACCAAGAGGACAATCAGACTGGCAGTGGAGATATAATACCCTCAGAGAATGGACAGCTCAACTGTTCTGCAGTGGATATATTTTGATTATACTGCTGTAAAAATTTGTCTATTAGAGTTTTTTAAGCTAATACCTAAAAAGTATAGGAAAAGGTTTCGTGAGCATAGACGCAAGGCAGATGAAAGTGTGTGTGAATATGTTGCTGAATTGAGCACTTATTTCCATAGGTGGGTGAGTGGATGTCAGGTCACCACTTTTGAAGGGCTGGCAGACCTTTTGGTGAGGGAACAAGCCCTTAGCATTTTGCCTGAGGACATGAGGATCTGGTTAGCTGATAGACAATGTGCTACTTCAGATGAGTTGGGGAAGAAGGGAGACCTATACCTGGCAAGCAGGGTAGCCCTACATAGGAAGGGGACCCCCAGTACTGCTCATGGGTCTAAAGGAACCTATGGTGGGCAGCACAGATTGCCACAACAGACTCTGCAGTAGCAGGGGAAGCCACTAGTCCAGGTACATTTCTTGGACCTAGGGTTAAATGTTTTGAATGCAACCTGTGGGACCATTTGGCATACAGATGTCCACAAAGGCAAGGTGGGTAACAAAAGGTGAGGGAGCCAGTAAGTGGGAAAGACAAAATGCCAATAGTAGGTTGTCTTGAGACAACAGGGGTACCAAACTACCATCCGCAGATGTCCTGATAGGGAAGGATTTGGATGAGGCAGTAACATGTGCTTATGCAGTTACACGCAGTGAGGCTAGAAGACAAGCATGTTAGTCTGATAGCCTGGGGGAGACCCAGACAGACTGCATACTTGCAGCCAGGACTGTTGAGGTGGTTACTTCCGGGAGGGAGCAGCAGTGAGACTGAATGTGAGCCACAGCTGCTTGTGGGTACTGATGTTCCCTTGGACAGAGTGACTGCAAAGGTAGAGATGAGTAGTAGTACCCAGGCTGACAGTGAGGCACCACTGTCAGAGGATGCCAGACTTCCTGTGGAAGGGAGCTGGGAAGTGTTACAAGGAGAGAGTTGTGACAGGCTCAGCTCTCAGACCCTACATTGCAAGGCCTGAGGCAGGTAGCTAGGGAGGCACCTGATTCTCAAGGAAAGGGGGAATCTGTATATTGGGACAAAGGGTTACTATACAGACAGTGGACCCCTAAGGGATGGCTAGAAAGTGAGAGAGTATAGTAGTTGGTAGTGCCTAGAGCCTACCATCTGGCACTTCTAGCCATAGCCCATGATATTCCCTTTGCAGGTCATACGGGCATAAAACATACAAAGAGGCATATTATGCAGAACTTCTATTCACCTGGAATTTCCAGAGATGTAACAGGGTACTGCAGGACCTGTGATCAGTGCCAAAAGGTAGGCAAGGCAGGAGACAAGGTGAGAGCTCATTTGATGCCTTTGCCTGTGATTGAGGAGCCATTTCAGAGGGTAGCTATGGATATTGTGGGTCCTCTGAGTACCTCAAGTTCCACAGGGAAAAAGTATAGCCTAGTGGTAGTGGATTATGCTACACGATACCATGAGGCAGTGGCTTTATCCTCCATTGAAGCAGAGAAGGTGGCAAATGCTTTGTTAGAGATTTTCAGCAGGGTAGGTTTCCCAAAAGAAATACTGAGTGACAGAGGTGCCAATTTCATTTCAGACCTGCTGGCTTGTCTGTGGAAGTCCTGTGGGGTAAAGCACATGAAGACCACCCCCTACCATCCCCAAACTAATGGTCTTGTTGAGAAGTTAAACTCTACAATCAAGTCCATGCTACAGGCATCTGCAGATCAGTTTAAGAGGGAGTGGTACAAATATTTGCCCCATCTGTTGTTTGTTTACACAGAAGTTCCCCAGGAATCCACGTTTTTCACCGTTTGACTTGCTGTATGGGCATAGGGTAAGGGGACCTCTAGATTTAATTTGAGATGAGTGGGAAGGTGAGTGTGGGTCTCACAAGGAGTCTGCTGTGGCATACATCCTAAACCTCAGGACAAGGCTCAGGGCATTCATGGGCTTGGCCCAGGAGAACTTGGCTGAAGCCCAACAACAGAAAAAGGTGTGGTATGACAGGAATGCTAGAGCTAGAGAGTATGCTGTGGGGCAGCAGGTAATGGTTCTCATTCCTGTCAGACACTACAAGCAGCAAGCAGCTTGGAAAGGTCTCTACAAGGTGGTAAGAAAGGTAAGTGATGTTAATTACATGATGGAACTGCTAGGCAGAAGGCAGGGGCACAAATTGTACCATGTTAACATGATGAAACCTTACCATGATAGGGAGGCCCTTGTGCTGAGCATTTGCAGTGGATTGCTGGAGGAGTCTGAGGGAGATCTGGGGATAGATGATCTCAGTAAGGCTCAGGCTGACACCTCAGTGGAAGGGTAGCAATGTCCTAGCAGCTAACTCCTACCCAGGTTCGATAAATCTGGGCAGTGTTGCAAGAATTTAGGGACATGTTCACTGGGAAACCAGGGTGCACCCACCTGGGGCAGCACCAGGTGGATACAGGACCCCAAAGGCCTATTAGGTAGGCACCTTATAGGGTGCCTGAGTCAAACAGACACTGAGAGAGGATGTACAGGAGATATTGGAACTATGGGTGATTCAAGAGTCCTACAGTCCCTGGGCCTCCCCAGTGGTGCTGGTGCCAAAGAAGGAAGGCAACACCAGGTTCTGTGTGGACTACAGGAAATTAAATAGTCACACAGAGTTGGATGCTTACTCCATGCCTAGGACAGATGAAGCACTAGAGCAGCTTGGTACGGCTAAGTATCTTACAACCATTGATCTTACCAAGAGTTACTGGCAGGTGCCCTTGACTCCCAGTTCTAAAGAAAAGTCAGCCTTTGTGACTCCTTTTGACTTGTATGAGTTCACAAAGATGCCCTTTAGGATGAAGAATGCCCCAGCGACTTTCCAGAGGCTGGTAGATCGTACCCTAGTCAGAGCAGGAGGGTTTGCCCTTGCTTACCTAGATGATATTGCCATCTGCAGCCATTCCTTGCTAGAGTACCTTCAGCATGTCAGGGAGGTGCTGGACAGACTACAGAGGGCAGGGTTGACCATCAAGCCGAGCAAATATCAGGTGGGTATGGTGGAGGTCTCCTACTTAGGACATAGAGTGAGGAGTGGTAAGATAAAGCCAGAACCTGCCAAAGTGGAAGCCATCCAGGCATGGCCTGCACCTGTTACTAAAAAGCAGGTGAGGGCATTTTAGGGACAGCAGGGTACTACAGAAAGTTCATCTCCAGTTATAGTACCATAGCTACTCCCCTCACAGACCTGACAAGGAATAACAGGCCAGATAAGGTAGTGTGGACCCCAGCATGTGAGCAGGCATTCCAGAAACTTAAAGAAGCTTTAGGAGGACCCCCTGTGTTAGCCAGTCTAGATTACAGCAAAGAATGTGTTGTGCAGGTGGATGCTTCAAACCATGGGGTGGGGGCTGTACTTAGCCAGATTTCTTCAGAGAGAGAAGAGCACCCAGTGGTTTATCTCAGTCGTAGGCTCCAACCCAGGGAGGAATGCTATACAGCTGTAGAAAAGGAATGTCTAGCCATAGTGTGGGCACTGCAGAAACTTCAGCCTTATGTGTATGGAAGGAAATTCACTGTTATGAAAGATCACAACTCCCTAACATGGTTAAACAGAGCCAGCCAGCCAGCCAGCAAAATGCCAAGTTGCTAAGATGGAGCCTGGGGTTGCAAGCATATGTTATGTCAGTGCAGCACCACAGTGGAGTAGCAGTGCCAATGCAGATGGGCTCTCAAGACAGGGAATAGGATAGGTATACTCAGATAGACCTGACCCTCTCAAGCAGCGTTTCTCAAGCGTCACTTGAAAAACTAGCGTGAGCTCTCCAGGGGTGGGGGGGGGGGTGTGAAGGCTGCCAGCCTAGCCAGATAGGATTTTATACATAATTCTGTCATTTGTAAATATGAATGTTGAATTACAGGTTTGTTTTCTTAAATGAAAGAATATGCTGTGAAATGTTGAACTCAAAACAATGTAGCAACATTGCCCTCTGCCGTAAAGAAAGCTAAGTCAAGCATTTCTTGTCTGTCCTTTTAAAACTGAAATTATTTCATGACTGTCTTTGATGTTTACAATTTGGCTCCGACCAGACTAGATGAAGGCTTCCTGCCTATTGTTTTAAGGCTAAAGTTAATGACCAGAATTTAAATGTGGAATGTCCTTTATTGCTCTGGTTTCTGCCTAGGTGTAAAAGAATGTAAATGCAGTTTCTGCCAGCCTGGGAATACCAGGAAAGTGTAAAAAATTATGTAATGGGAATTAGGGCTGCAATAGCAGTTTAAAGAGAGAGAATCAGAAGGCATTAAGCATTTTTGTCTTTACTATCCAACTCACAGCACTGTCTTGCTCGTATGCAAGTTATCTTAGACTTGTGTTTTCTTTTAGAAATAGCTAGAAACTAGAAAGATTAGACTAAGTGTTTTTCTGTGATGTCAAAACTGTTTTACTGAATTATTTTAAGTGTTTCTCTGTGATCTCTGAACTCTTAACTAGCACTGTGTAGAAAGAAGTATTGTCTTGTGTTTTTAATTATTTATAATTAAATATTTTGAACTTTTTTAACTGTGGCTATTTTGTGTAGATATAACTTAAGCTCTAAGAGTACAATGCATGTATATAAGGATCCTGTACCAAGTCACTCTAATAAGCCTTGACTGTTAGTCATACTACCAATTGGATAATAATATTGCACAGTAATAATTGGACACCCTTTTAAGAGCCTTTGAGTAGCTACGTATTAGTGGGTGGTGGCAAGTGTAACTACTGTATAGTCTGGGAGAAAGGGGCACAGCTGTAGAAACTATGCCAGCCTTCCCCAGGAGTGTATGTGTGGTTGTATAAACTCTTCTCAAAGTGCATGTTTGTGTGTGTCAGCTACTTGGGCAGGGACACGAAGCACTGGCTGGACAGAGAGGGTGCTTCACATTTTTGCTTGCCCACTAAGCTGAGATCTGGGCCCTATAGCTGTGCCAGTGGGGAGTCTTATTGGGGACCTGGAGGGCAAGGGAGCAACTAGCCCCAGGCTGACTGTGATCTCTGTGGGCTCTTAAGGGAAATTGCACTTTACTGTGTGTATTTGTTATAATTTCCTCATATATATTTCTGGTAAAAGAAAGAGGGATGCCACCTTTCCCAAAGATTCTGAATCTGAACATTAAGTTGCTGGGTCAAATTCATGGTTTTGGCCTCAGATTTCTGTTTCAGACTTAGAGGAGAGCTCTCTTTCTGATTCTCCCTGTCAGGGTTTCTCTTTCTCTGAGACTATTGCTAGAATGTTTCAGTGTTTTAATTGGGAGAATATTGAGATTTTTCAGCCCCTCAAAAATACTATGAGCCGTTACAGAAGGATTTTCCAAAATCTACACACGTTTCTCCTGTCATGTCTGCCTTAGAAAGTGTGTGTGTCTTACTGCCTGCAATTTCCTGATAATCAGACATTTGTTCCTAAAAAGGCAGATATGATGTATAAAGTTCCTCAGTCTTTTACATTTTTATACACTATTTCCAATATAGCCTTAGTTGACTCATCTTCTGCTACAAATATAATTAATTCCAATCCTACTCTTTCTAATAAAAATGGGAAAATTACTGATAGTAAGTGTATACTTCTGCAAGAATTTCAGAATTTTAAATTGTCTCAGTACTTTTTTTTTGAGCCGTAGA
>NC_056745.1:448674555-448731524 GCF_019279795.1 Protopterus annectens
CAGTTGTATGTTTCTGCAGTAGTAAAAGCCTCATTTAAACAGACAATAAATACAAAAAAAAATCCTTATAAACCATTAATGGACACTGCTTTCTAACCATAAACAAAACAGCTATGAATTTTGTTTTTTGTGCCCATTGGACACTCCACATCTACGCAAGGAGGGAAAAAAGGTTTTTTTTTTTAAAGTATAACAGTACAAATTGACATTACCCAATAAAAAAGACACACTAGCAACAGCACAGTCACTATGAAATCTATTACTACTATACCCAAAGCACTAAATTTTACTTCTCAAGACAGCATTAAAAAAAATAAAATACACACAAATTTCCACCTGTAAAAGCAAGCTATCCCAAAACATATTTCCGCCTGAAAAAGCGAACTATCCAGAAACAACCATGATCACATCTAACAGTAACATACTAAATGCACTGCATTTACCTTTGAACACATCCTCTAAAAATTACACACACAGTTTCATCTTTTAAAAACTATGTTTTGCAAATCATCATTAAACAGCCCCTATAAAATTGATTACAATGCATAGCTGACCTCATTTAACACTGAACACAGCATTAAAAATAAAACGGGTCAGGTTCTTCCTGTTGTAAATGCTGCCCCTTCAATGAACTACAGCCAGTAGCTGCAGGAGTTTAAACATCTAGACCTAACAGGAAACAATTCTGCCTGCAGGTCTGGGTTGGTAATGCAACTAAACTGCCATGGAAAAGTCAAACTGTGGCTTTTCCATGTCGATTAGCTCTTTAAAAAAATCAATTTTTGCTAAAGAGGTAAAGTCCCACTGCTTCATAAAACAGGCAATGGGATCCTTTGATCCAAGCTGCAAGTGTAACAGGATAGGTGGCAACCTTAGAGTGGTCTGACTAATCAGAAATGGCCACCATGTGTTTACCCACCTGCAGTTGAAGCAAATTAACAGCCTGCTGAAGAGGTGAAAGCTGTCTCTAAATTTACTTAATTTTTTTATGGCTGGAGGAAGGAAGAACAGATGAACTCATGGTGGATAAGCAGAGAAAAAACAGAAATCTTGGTAATAAACGCAATGGCCAGTAAATGGTTATGTATCAAAAAAGTACAGTATTCACCAGAAAAACCTTGACAAGCACAGCACACACTTGCCTCAACCCATAAAACAATATAAATGTTTTTATCAATAAACATTAGGGCAAACTTTATAAAAATAAGCTTAAACTAAAATAAATAAAAAGAACCACACTTTTTTTTTTTTTAAATGAAATGTGAAAACACTATAAGACCATTGATCCATGAAAGCCTGTAAGAGGCTTGCTCTTCAGTGGCAAGAAAGCTCTGAAGGGCTTGTGCCTAAACTGCGGAGTTTCTCCAACCCTTCTCATACTGTCAATAGTCTGGGTGCATAAAGGTGCCCTTAGACTTTGGAAGCTAGCCAGACATTAAATCGTAGACAGGTCATAATCCATATAGCTAAAGCTACTACAACAGTGACTTAATGATGAAAATGTTGACAGGAGGAGTCAAAAGGATGTACTTTCCGAAAAATTGACAAGTGGTGGAGAATTCTGTCTGTAAAGGGCTGCAAATATCATCAAAAAAACAAGCACCAGTGGAGGAAATAAAGCCCAAATCTTTTCTTTTATCTTCAATTTAATAATATTTGAAATAACGACAAGTCTCTCCAGCACCACAAAAAAACAATGACACGAACCTAAAGGCACATAAACGCTATGTCTGCACACTTGCGTTTTCGTTTACTGCACTTCCTCGGATGTGAATGAATACTTGGTACAAAGACACTCTCATTTATATATACTCACTAATTAACTAATTTACTTAATCCTGCTTAAATTACTTAATTATCATTTCATTACATCAGTTCATATCACAAACAACTTTAAAAAAAAAAAAAAAAAATATATATATATATATATATATATATATATGACAATCCCACTATATTTCACTAAAAAACATTCATATTTAAAAACATTGTTGTATTAAAATAAAATACTCTAAAAAATTTTTTTTATTTTTTAATACCAACTACCTTCATTATATTATATATTAAATGTTAAATACATAAATAAAAAACACAAGTTTTTTAACCTTTCTTAAAAATGCATTTAAAAGTATTATATTATAGCACCATCTAGTGGCGAAATGGAACATTTTATCTTGTAAATGCTTCAAGAAACATTCAGTTATTTGGAAGTATTGTGTTAACCTTTTTGCAAATCGTCCTTACTTAACATACTAAAATTACATAAATTGACAGGGAAAGCCTATTATATTGCAAAAATTTCAAATACTAAACTCAAAACATCACTCATTTCACTTATAATTTCGCTGCCCTCATTTTTTAACACTGGGGCCAGAGACACAGTGTTATTCAGACCGGGTGGTTTGTTGGACTCTAAATGGAGTTGCCATAACAACTCTTTATACTCAATTGTATCCTCCCCATGGTCCACCTCTTATATCTTTAGTTACAACCTCCAACACAAAAAAGGAGAAAGTCGCCTCCATAAATTTCATTTTATGTCTGTAAAGAGCGTTGTTAATGCAATTGGTCTTAATGTCAGAGTTGTGCTCATATATTCTATTTCTTAGCTTTCTCTCCGATTTACCAACATAAAATGCATCACATTCTCTACACAAACTCAAATAAACTATTCCACTAGTTTGACAATTTGCATATTGACTGCTTTGGATCAGTATGTCCCTACTACTAATATAAATCGTGTCCTTGGCACATATATATGAACATTGAGAACAACTGCCACATTTAAATGTGCCCACTCTCCCCTTCCTCGCTCTATCACTCTGATTTATCCTCAAAAAAATTTTTGAGGCTTTTACCTTTTCTGTAAGTACATTTTAAAGGGTATTTAAACAGGCAACTCAAGTCCGAAATTTCACCAAATTTTTGCCATTCACTTTCTAACAAGTTTCTAATTTTGGTTGCTTCACCACTATAGTCCAATACAAAGTTATTATGGCACTCATACCGGTCATTATTAATCTTAGCCTTCTGCCATCCCTCTTTCCCTAAGGCTGAAATTTATCCACCCTACCTTTCAAAACCTCCTCCTCGATTTCCTTAATTAATTTGTTGGGGTAGCCTCTATCTAAAAACATTTTGTATAACCTTTCACATTCTTCCCCAAAATCCATATCTCTGGAAGTCATTCTGCTACCCCTCACAAACTGTCCCTTTATTATACCCTTCTTTTGATGGTGAGGATGGGCGCTATTGTATGCTAGAAATGAAGTAGAATAACTTTCCTTCCTATACACTTTCAAAAAAAACTCATTCTCCCCTTTTCCCACAAAAATATCCAGATATTTTAAACTTTCTTTATCCTTCAAGTAGATAAAGGTGAGGAAATTAGTGGTTTGAGATATATATTCAAAGAAAGAAGTAAATTCTGCATCAGTGCCCACCCGTAAAAGGCATATATCGTCTAAGAATCGTTTATAAAGCTTCCAACAATCCTTGTATTGAGAGTTTAAAATGTATTTATTTTCCCATGCTGACAAAATAATATTTGCATAGATAGGTGTGCAACGGGCACCCATTGCTACCCCCTTAACCTGCTTAAAAAATTCACCTTCATAATGCAAAAAATTATTGTTCAAGACCAATTCCATTAGTGTCAAAACCAAACAAAAATCATTGTGGGAAAATGTTCCATAATTAATCAAAGCCTCTTCAAACCACTCTAACCCTTCCTTGTAGGGTATGGACGAAAAAAGATCTACTATGTCCATTGTAATGAAGGTTATGTTATTGTCAAAAAATTCCTTCTTTAAATTCTGCAACAAGTCCCAAGAATCCTTCACTATACCTACCCCCCTCATTCAGTACTTCCTTCAATTTACTATCCAGCCATTTAGCTATAGGTGCTGTAATAGACCCTTCTGATGGCACTATTGGTCTCATAGGTGGGTTGATAATGTTCTTATGAACCTTCGGCACACCAAATATATTCGGTACTTTAGGTTTATCCACATATAAATATCTATATGTGTTCACATCAATTGCCCCCCTCTAGTAATAAATCATTTAGTGCCACAAAGATTTTCTTGTGGCCAATATTTATTTCATTTAAAGAGGATCTCATATACCTCTCCTCATTTTCCAACACCTCTAACATTTTAGCTTCATAGTATACCTGGTCCATAATAATAGTTCCCCCTCCTTTGTCCGGTTTAAGTATTCTGATACTTGGGTCTTTGGATAACTTCTGTAATAATTCTTTTTCATCCTTAGTTAAGTTAGATCCCACCCAATTTTTGGATAACTCCTTCCTGATTTTCTTCTCCGACATTACTTCAAAATTTCTTAACTGTTGGTTTAAAGGGGGGTTAAAAATACTTTTTTTCTTTAAAACACTCATATTTGGGTCGTTCTCATTTTGTCCTTGAAATATAAGTTCTAGGTTTTTCTTTCTTAAAAACAATTTTAAATCTATCAAAACTTTACTGAGGTCAGCCTTTCTATTTGGAACAAATTTCAGACCCTTAGTAAATAGTTGAAAGAAAACCTCAGTGATTTCCAAGCCGCTATAATTATAAATATTATAATCATTTAATTTCCATACCACTCCTTCATTTGTTATCAGATTCCTCAAAAGTTCATGCTCGTCTACTCTATTCTCATAAGTTACCATTGTTTGTATGCCCTTGTTCCTGTACTGGTACTGGGGCTTCCACCCCCCCCCCATCCTGGTAGTTTTTTTGAAAATTCTTTTGGTAATTATTCCTAATTCTTTCAGACCTCCTTAATTCTGGGAACTCCTGACAATCACTAGTTTCCTCATTTTCCATCCCTTCTTCAAAATTTTCTTCCTCACTTATATCATTCTGGTTGTAAGCTATTTTATAACTTTGGGGTAAAAAATCCCTAGGTTTTGGGTAATTTGTTTTTTCTTTATATTCGAAGATATCCCTGTCCAATTTCCTGCATTTTCTCTCATACACATTGAAAAGTATTGAGAAAAGTATGCGCAATGTCATCTGATATTTATTTTGGCTTTCCTCCACAGAGAAAAGAAGGTCATTAGTTATAAATGAATTCATAGGTTCATACTAGGCTATCTGCCCTAGGGCATTTATAAGCCTAGCCCAGAGTTTTGTGGCTTTCGCCACCCCTTTAGTTTGAAGGATACTATGCCCATTATTTTGCTGTGCCTCTGTCAAGCAGTGACACTGAGGTTATCCCTGGGGTATACCTGCGATCTCCCATCCATTGGTCAAGATTTCTCTTGAACAAGGCCAGCGAGGTGCTCTGCCTCACATGTACCAGGATTTTGTTCCACAGCATAGGGAGTCTCTGGGTGATGAATCTGTCCCTCCAGCATGTCCTATTAATAGCCGTGTTGAGGTTTAAGTCTCTTGCCCTTGTAGTTCTGATGGATTTAGATTTTTTGAGGTGAAGCGTGTTCATTAATTCCGGATTGGACATGGCCTTGTATGTCAGGCACAGGTCACCTCTGAGCAGACGGTAAGTGACTGAATAGAGTTGGAGTTCCTTCAGTCGGGCAGCATAAGACATATTTTTGAGACCCTATATCCTTTTGGTGAGGAACTTTTGGGGCCTTTCCAATTGCTGCAGGTGTCGGGTCAGATACATTCTGAATGGGGCATTGTACTCAATCATTGGTCTGATGAGTGATGAGTACAGGGGAACGATGACCTCCCTTGATCTAGATGTGAATCCCTTCATGATCAGGTGGGCAATGTAGAAGGTCCTCCTAACTACTTTGTAGCGTGAGTGTCAAGCGAAAGGTTACTGTCAACCTGGGTCCCCAGATCCCTGATAACCTCTTCTGTGCTTAGTGGATTGCCACCTATATGGTAACTAGGGGTAACCTTGTTTTTCCCGAAGGGTATGACTATGCATTTTTTGGCGTTTAACTTTAGGCCATGGCTCTGGCACCAGTTATCTGTTTCTATGAGTCCCTTCTGAAGGATGTCTGTGTCAGATGGGTTTTCAACTATGGTGCCCAGTTTGCAGTCATCTGCAAACTTTGTCAGCCATAATCCTCCTGTGTTTGCTTGTACTTCTGAAAAGTAGATGCCGAACAAAAGTGGGCCCAGGACTGAGCCCTGTGGGACACCACTTGTGACAGGCTTGGAGTCTGACATGGCGCCAGCAACTCTGACCCTGTGGGTTCTGTCACTTAGCCAGTTTGCAACCCATCTTGTGACGTATGGCTTTACATTTAAGCTGGTGAGTTTTTCAATGATACCCGAGTGGGGTATTGTGTCGAAAGCCTTTGCCATGTCAAGGTAGGCTGTGTGGACTGCCTTGCCCTCGTCAATGGCCTTGGTGACTGTTTAGAAAAAGTCAACCAAGTTTAAAAGGCATGATCTGCCCTAGACAAAGCCAAACTGGGTTGGATCCAAAGTCTGCAAGTCCCCTATGTCTTTATTTATGAGTTCCATTATGATCCTCTCCATAGCTTTGCAGACCAGGCTTGTCAAGCTGATGGGACGGTAGTTTCCGGGGTCGGTGGAGGCACCTCCTTTGTGAAGTGGGACCACCATTGCCGTACGCCACTCTTTGGGTATGTATCCTGAGGTGAGGCTAAGATTAAACAGCTGCCCTAACTGCGGGTTTAATTCTTCATTGAGTTCGTGGAGCACACAACTGGGGACACCATCTGGTCCCATGGATGCTGTGTTTTTTCGCCCTGGAGAGAGCAGTTCTCACCTGAGCATTTGAGATGTTTGGGGGACTACAATCCTCTGGTATAGATATCTCTCCTTTTGGAGGGGAGGGGGGGGGGAAATTTGCATTGAACCCGTCAGCCAGTATGTTGGCAATGTCTGTAGGTTCAGTGATTTTTACATCATTTTGAACTAATTCTGAGCATATCTGGGAGTTTCCTCCCAGGTTTCTAACATAGCTAAAAAAGGCCTTATGATTGTCTTTTGAGTCCTTAGCGATTTTTCTCTCAAAATTTGCCTTGGATGCTTTTATGAGAGATCTCAGTTTTTTACTTATAATGATCAAGGGTGTCTTCCCTTTTACAGATTTTGCTCTATCTTGTAGTAGCTTCTTCCTTTTGTTGTAGAGCTTGTTTATGGCTGGGGTCCACCAGACTGGACGCTTGCCTTTGGTACAAAGAGTCTTTGTTTTGTTTGGGATTGCCTGATCCATGCAGTCCTGGAGGTGCTGGTAGAAGGCATTTGTAAGTGATTCAGCGGTTTGAGTAATGGTTTCTGCTGGCTCGGGGGCCTTGAAAGAGACACCAGTCTTTAGAAGTGTGAAGTCGGCTTTTGAGAAGTTCTTCACTGTGGTCTTTTTTATCTGGGGTGGGGGCGGGATGTGGACTTCCAGTGAGATTAGTTAGTTTATGATCTGATCTCACCAATGATGGGTATACTTCTGGTGTTGAACATTGTGACCCCATGTTTGTGATGATGAGATCTAGTATGTTTTCTCCTCTTGTGGGGATGGTGACTAGTTGTTCCTTGGCATTTGAGTTCATGAACTCAAGGAACCTTTAGGCTAGAGTGTTGGGGCTTGAGTAGTGATCCCAGTCTATATTAGTTGAAATCACCCAGTATGATGGTGTTTGGAGATACATTTATCCCCTCCAGTGTTTTCAGGAAAGCTGTGTGAGGTTCCTGAGTTTGAGAGGGTGGCCTGTAACATGCTACAAACTGCAGAGCAGTCTTGCCTACAGTTAATTGCACCTGGATGGTTTCCGATGCATCGTGCGTTGCCACCAACCTTGAGGTGAGGGTGTCCTTGATGAATATGGACACCCCCCTCCTTTCTTGGTGTTGTCCGGATTTTGGGGCCAGAATGCATGATATGAGGTAAAACCTGATAGTGCCGGGGTGCTCTCAGGAGCCTTGAACCAGGTTTCAGTCACAGCACAGACATCAATGTTCTCCATACTGAGAAGGGCTTCGAGTGCGTGCATCTTGAGGTTGAGACTTCTGGCATTGAGCAGCATTACCCTTAGTTTTTTTCCTTTTTTGTGTTCTAGGGTGGTAGGTTTAGAATTTGAGCTTTGCCTAAAAAAGGCACAATGGGGGTGGCAAGAGCCTTTGCCAAAATCCGGAAGCCCAGGGGTGACAGGTGCAAGCCGTCCCTTGCGAAGCAGCGTGGCTTGTCCAGCATGTCATCCCAGGCAGACAGACATTGGATCCCCTTTGAATGACACCATAGTTTAAGCCAATTATTAAAGCCGATCATCTTGTCTCTGTATTGTGGCATCATTCTTGGTGAAGGTAGGATACTGCTCAAGGTCAGGGTCATACCTGCCTGGGCTACATAATCAGAGAGATCCTCTATGTCTCGTTTCATGTAGTCCAGGGAGGTACGTCTCAGGTCGTTCACACCAGCATGGACAATGACTGAGTCGTACTTGTACCTGCAGTTGAGTGACCTGAGTGCTTGCATTATGTGGCGGATTCTAGCGCCCGATAGGCAGCTTACTGTGGCCTTCTCCTTACTCAATCTGGTGAGCGGGACGTCAGTGTGTCTGGCATTGTGTTTGGCCTTAAGGGCTGTGACTGTTTGGCACACTGACTCTGAGGTCTATGTGTTGCATGTGCTGTGCCCTGTCGAGGCAGTTGTTTGGGTGTCTGCTTTGGTGGCCTCTGCTGTTTTGGTAGATTTTTGATCAGAGCCTCCGAGTATGTCTTTGTGTGTTTATGTGTATGATTTGAAGTTGTGATAGTACTATGTGAGACTGGGTTTGTGGTGTGTGTGGTTACCTTCTCCTCCTGTCTGGTCTTGCCAGTCCTATGTTGAGAGAGCTCAGCCTCCAGTTTGGCTATATAGTTGCATCTCTCGCATGTATTTCCCTAATAGTTTCCCTAATAATTGCTTTCACGATATCTAAACCACAATTATCAAAAATACTTAACTCCTGATGAAATTCACTTCCCACCCTAACCTTGTTAGGGTATTTGCAAACCCTTAGTCCTTTAGGGACTATTCTTAGATTTATACACTCATTTAAGTATGCATTTTCAAGTTCCAAACTTTTAAATCTAAACAACATTTCATCAAATAACTTCATGTTATGTTTAAACGTTAAATTCACTTCTTTAACATTAGGTTTTGGTGTATTATTTCCATTAAAACTGTATTTAAAATTTAAAACATTTACAAAATCCATTTGGTGCTGTTTGCAGTTCAATCCATTGCTGTTACCTGCTGTCCAGTTACTTGTTAACGCTTCGCTGTACCCTTTAGATAAAGTCTTGTTGTTTTTCGGTCTCACCACACTATTTCCATCGTCCCGCAGGTTAATTTGGGGAACGGCTTCATCATCCGCGTTAGACCTGAAGATAGCAGGCAAACCCAAATCCATTTCGGTTCGTCCATTATTTGACAAACCGCCAAGTTCTAGGTCATAATCAACCAAGCTATGACTTTTCGAACTCTACCCCTTCCTTTCCCTCCTTGGAAGGGCTTCCTGATTGTCCGGTATCTCCGATGGTGATATCACTGAAGCATTACCTCTTCCTACCAACAACTCAATCAATTGAGTTAATTGGTCGGAAAGTATGTCTAACTTGTCGGTGCTGGCCAATCCTGTCTCACCCACAATGGGCGCTGATGAGCCCTCCTCCACCTCCATAACAAAACAAAATCCACAGTCAAATGGAGGCAAGTACAAACCACAACTCACCAAAAAAACAAGCACCAGTGGAGGAAATAAAGCCCAAATCTTTTCTTTTATCTTCAATTTAATAATATTTGAAATAACGACAAGTCTCTCCAGCACCACAAAAAAACAATGACACGAACCTAAAGGCACATAAACGCTATGTCTCCACACTTGCGTTTTCATTTACTGCACTTCCTCGGATGTGAATGAATACTTGGTACAAAGACACTCTCATTTATATATACTCACTAATTAACTAATTTACTTAACCCTGCTTAAATTACTTAATTATCATTTCATTACATCAGTTCATATCACAAACAACGTTTAAAAAAAAAAAAATATATATATATATATATATATATATATATATGACAATCCCACTATATTTCACTAAAAAACATTCATATTTAAAAACATTGTTGTATTAAAATAAAATACTCTTTTTAGGTTGCAAATATCATCTCAGGAACTGAGAAGACACATGCATTATGGGAGATGATAGAGCTTGTCAGCTTCGATCACAAAGGCAGATTACCTACCAGTAAAGATGGACGGAGTGGGACAACATAGGATCAGCCACATTTATTGACAATTCAAGGGTTAATCACGATACTAAGGAGTGAAAAGTTGAGCTAAAATGTCTTCTGAATGCGTACAAAAACAGTGACAACATTGGTTCAGCTTCTTTATGACCACAATGCCAATAAGGCAAAAGTGTTGATACAAAAATCTAGAGTCAGCACAAAGCAGGTTGTGTGGTGACATTAACCAAACATAATGTGATAACTACCTGGACACTTTGAAGAAAACAATAGAGAGTTTAATGCAAAACTATGCATAGTGCTACATATAAGGACAAATAATCAATATATATTACGCAGTTAAAAGGAATATCTTAATTCCCCAACAGTATATAGACTTTGATGTATTACTGATTAACAATATTAGCTTTTGCGTAAATATAAACACAACAAGGAAATATAACAGTATTAAGAACTATTTCATCAGTGAGTGAAAATGCTCTTTTACCTTTGATTAGATCAATGGCTACACCAATATTAGAATAGGTTATTTTGTACTTTTTTCAGCCAGAGATAAGCTGGAGAGGGTTAAAAAATAGATACTCCTTGAACAACAAACCACGTAAAGAAAGATCTATAACTTTAAAATTCATTTCAGTGGGTATTCAAAATCTCAAAATATGAAAATTTCAGATGCACACACCATATGTAATTCATGAATCTCCAGAAAGAGACATGGAACAGCAATATTTTATTGCACATGAACAAGTTTAACACTAAATATTAAGCAGGTTTTAATTATTAGATAGGTACAATAGTAACAAAAATGTATGAGGACCATAATAGCAGTTTAGGGCTGTTTAACTGCCCCGAGCCTCAATATATACTGAAATCTGCTTTTCAGATTCAGCTAGCTTTTTTTTTTTTTTTTTTTTTTTCTTCGAGTAGTGGCATCTATAATTTTTGGGTCTCAGTCTTGTGACAAGGAGCCTTGCTGCTCTGTTTATATATCTGAATCAGGGGAACTTTCAGTCCTAGATCTCCAGTGAAACATGACCCAACAAAATGCATACTAGATGAATGCAAATAAGGCAGGCAAACAAAATAAAGCATTCCAGTGACTCCAGAACACTGTCACTTCTTCCTGTGCATACTGAAAAATAAAGACACACACACACGTTATTTAATCAAAATGTTGTTTCTCTTTACTGTACAAAACAATGACATTATTAATCAGGAAACAAGATCTGTACTCTCATAACATTTATTATCGTAATACTTTAAGGTAAAACCTGACTGTATTACAAAACAAATAGACAATATTAAACAAATAAAAGCCCCCTGAAGACTCATTATTCATAAAACAAACTGAAGCAAAGATAATCCAGAATAATGTCCTAGCTGTAAAAACTAACACGTGGTGGAAATATGCTACTACAAATTAAACACGCATGCTTAAAATCACTGATTCACATATGTGAACAGTACTAAAATAAATACATCAAATGAATGAGAAAAGCTTGTACAACCAGGAGTATAGCCAGAAATGTCCATTTTGTACCCTCAGATTCAAGCAGCTGCCCATATCATGCTTCAAACAAAATGTACATGCATCTCTCCAAATGCTAGTCTCCACACAAGTGTACATGTTTGATGCAATTCAATTTTAAATGTTCACAACCTCAAATTAATGTGGTAAAATAATATATACTTTTATTTATAGACATTCACTTACTGGGAAAGTTTGACTGCGCTCAGATGCCATTTTTCAGCTAAGGCCTGGGGAGAAGTTTCAAGGTGCCATATTTACTACTCAAGGTTTCATATTTACTACTATCAATATTAACAACAAATTTTATAATGCAGTTTCAATGAATACATAGCATAACAGTATAAAAATTTATTGATATTCACAGACATTAAATTTACAAGGTTTGTACTGACGTTTTATAAGATAGGAGTAATTTAAGAAATACAACAGAGTGAGGTATTAGAGGACATAATCATGTCTGAGTGTTAACGGAGAAGTAGCGATGGAATAGTAATTTGGTTGTGCTAATTAAAGTAGGTATTGTAGTTTAAGAAGTACGATAAAGTGAGGTATTAGAAGGGGATAAGCAGGTTAACTGATTTTGTGATTTAAAGGGAGGTATAAGAAAGGTGACAAAGGGTGTTAGAGCTATGTCCCAGATGAGAAGGTTGGACAAAGCCAGGAGGCAGAAAGGAAGTCTTTTAGTAATGGTTTGAAAAAATGAAGGTGTGTGATTGTTATAGGAATTTTATTCTAAGTTCTAGCTATACTATTGGAATAGAAACTGACCCCATCAGCCATTTTGAGCCAGTTAAGTGTTTTTTAGTGCTAAACGGTGGGTCTGGTAAGGTTTGCTGCAAGCGAATCTGCCAACTTTGCTATAGCACTGTTCAAGTTTAGAACTAAGTGAGGCTTGTACGTTGGTCATGATAGGGGCTCCATATAGGAGATAGCATAACAGGTAAGTGGTAGCTAAAGTTAACTTGGCAGTGTTTTAGAGTGCCTAGTTTTTGATGGGTTTTGTTGATATTGTTATGGATATGTAAATCGAATTTAAGATAGTTGTCATGCCAAGTATTTTTTTTATGTGAGGAAACTTCAATCATATCTAAGGAAGAAATTTTAAAGTTTTTTTCATGGAAATGGGATTTTGGGGGAAAAAGAAATAATTCACATTTTTTGGGATTCAGTAGCAGGTGATTATCCTGTAGCAATCTTTTAACAGAGTTAAAGGCTTCTGGAGTAATTCTCTGAAGATGTATTAGGTTGTCGGAAATACATATTAGGGTTGAATCATCAGTGCACTGTATGATGGAAGCTCATTGAGAGGATTTATGTAAATTGCTAATGAATATATTGAAGGGTAAAGGGCCAAGAATGGAGCCTGCAGCAGACAAGCACCGACAGGAAAGAAGGGAGGAAACAGTGGAGAGACATTTAATATACTGGTATCTATCAGTCAAGAAGTAGTAAAACCACACTAGTGTGGGTTGCGATAGCTAGAGGGGAACATAATTGGTAGAGGAGTTTTTGATGAGAAACTAGATCAAAAGCTTTTGAGAGATCAAGGAATATAGAGGAAACAAGTTTTCTCTGGCATTATCTGTGAAAGTTAATAAGGCAGTGGCGGTGCTATGGGCAGGTCTAAAACCATGCTCTGTGTGTGTGTGTGGGGGGGGGGGAGCTTTTCATGAAGAATATGATGAAAATTGCTTGTGAATGCACTTCTCCAGAATTTTTGAGAAGTGATAATATGGTGAGAAGATGTTGCTAAGATGCTAACTTGCAATTAATTAATTAAGGGCGTGACACCAAGATGTATAAAATCTCTGTGTTTTTGTTAGTCAGTGTTAAAGTCTGATGAAGCGTCATTGAACGTGAAAGCGCTCACTACTGTCCTGGGATTTTCGTGCAATAAAGGATTTTAACTAAAGTTTTTTCGTGAAGTTTTTGGTATCAGCACTGGTGCACTCCTGAATTTGTTTTCTACATTTGTTGGCTTATCGTAACGGGAGTGCTTTACTCTGTTGGTAGGTTTGTTTCTTTGCTTTGAGAAGTCTGAAAATGATTACATCAGATGAGGTTCCTCCTTTTCTTAAGAGAAAGAATGTATGATTCTTTGACAGATCTCAATTAGGAGAGACACAGGAAAGGATATGGAACTGGCAGCTAGTTTGAAGTATTCTGCTGGGAGATTATACACTGAAGGAGAACAAGGTTTCAGTTTAAGTAGTAGTGGTTTGATATAGGAGGTTTCTTTGATCACTTCATTGTTTTGTTACTGCAATGCATATACTGTGAGAGCAACCAACTTTTTGTTCCTTGTTATTGTAATTTTACCCATAACCTGCCTATTTTCAGTGGAAAACAAATGCATAATTTATACCAAAGGGGGAAAAAGTACACTTCTAATTGTTCATGAAACCATTGGCAACAGCTGCTTTCAAAACAGTAATGCTGTCTTGTAAGCTGAAAATATACACTTCTATACAACACATACCTCTCAAACTCGGAACATTAAAAATCATAGCACTAGCCATCAAAAATCATGGATGGTCAGAAAGAGAATGTTATTTTTCATAAAGTCTTTACATAGAAGACCATTACATTCTTAATGAGACAGAAGCTTTGTAAAGGCTTAATTTACTTAATAATAATTTAACTATACCAGTAAACAGCATTGACTTTGTGAGGAACATCACTAAATCCAGCAGAAACCAGGGTCAATTTCAGAGCTGTAGCTGGCTATCTAGCACCCGGTGATGGTCCCTGAAGTAGGACTCCATACTCTCAGCTATTCCAAGTTAAGGAGAAAAAAAGGCACTTGTTACTTTATCAGCTTCCTACAAATCAATGCTCCCCCCAAAAACTTCCTCAAAGCTTCAAGTAAACAACAAAAAAGAACTCTGGCTTTCTACAGCAGCCACATACCAAACCCCCTCACCCAGCCCTTCATATGAAGGCTCTGGCTTTTATTGTAGAAAGCCATTTGGTACACTGTACAGCTGTCGATCAACCCCCCCCCCCCCCAATTGAAGTGCAAACAAAAAAAAAGACTTTGACTTTCAGCTTCCTATAAATATGCACCTCACATCACCCCCTTCCATATCAGTGTTGCAGTATTCTTCACCTAAGTGAAAGTTCAAGAGCTTTATTAGGAAGCCTGGGAAGAAGAATGCACATTAGAGCTCTCAACAAACCCTTGCATTATCGCCCTGGCCAAGCTTGTCCTGACCCTGGAAATAACATTCAACTTGTAATGATTAGTGAAAGTATGAAGAGAGGACCAAGTATCAGCCTCAAGAATGGAACTGGTACCCAAACCCTTAAAAAAAGGCATCGGAGGAGGCAATAACCCTAGTGGAATGGGCCTTTACAGTTGAGGAATGACATTTGCCATGAAAAGAATAACAAAATGAAATGGCCTTAGAAATCCAGAAGGAGATGATTTGCTTAGAGACAGCTACGCCCAAAGTGCTGGGATGAAAGGAAACAAAAAGCTGCTCAGACTTGCAAATAAATTTACTTTTTATCTGAATATCGGAGCTGTCGGTGCAAATCCAACGTGTGAAGAACCTTCTCACTGACAGATTGTGGAGAAGGAAAAAAAGAGACTAATCGACCAATTAAGAGAGAACTCACTGACCACCTTGGGCATAAAAGACAGATTTGTACAGAGAGAGACCCTGTCTCTATGAAAAAAATCAAATAAGGGAGGAATAGCCATGGAAATCTGAAGTCCAGACACACACTAGGCAGAAGTAAGAGACAAAAGAAAGTACAGATGTGTACACTTACCATAAATGTAGATGTTCGAGTGTATTCACTGTTGCAGTCATCACACTTGGATAATCTGCCTACAGGTAGCCCTCAGACGACCCGAATACCAGAGACTTAGTATTTCTGTGTTGGTCGCTGTCGCTTAAGGACTGACGTCAGGTCGTCAGGGGTATAAAAACAGGCAGCCGACGCCATTACATCTGTTTTTCTTACCCCAAATGTCAGGAGGCCCCAAATAGGGAGTTGAGTTATGGTGGGGAAAACACCACCAGTAAAAAGTAAATATCAATAGTAATAACCATAGAAAGGTGAGAGAGAGAGAGAGAGAAACAGGGGGTTGGAGGGAGGGAAACCAGGACAGCAACAGTGAATACACTCGAACATCTACATTTATGGTAAGTGTACACAACTGTACAATGTTCCTCGCATTTCACTGTTGCAGCCATCACACTTGGGTAAATTCCCAAACCTGAGGAAGGGTGGAGGCAATCAAGAAGAGTTAGGGCTGGCTAGTATGCCTTCCAAGACTGCTGTAGCAAAACCTGCCCTGGGTTTGGAAAAGATTGGCAGGTGGTAATGCTTGGTGAAGGAGTGTACACAACTCCAGGCAGCAGCTTCCAGGATGTCCCTGGTAGAGACTCCCCTGAGAAATGCTGCAGAGGTAGATGTAGCCCTAGTGGAATGTGTTCTGACCCCCTGAGGTGTTGGCTTTCCATGGTGCTTGTAGCAGCAATGGATGCAGTGTGCTATCTATTTGGAAATGGTTGGTTTTGAAATGGCCTTGCCCTCTGCTCCTGTTGCAAAGCTGACTAGTAACTGGTCAGATTTTCTGAAGGGCCTAGTCCTATCAAGGTAGAATCTGAGCTGTCTGTGCACGTCCAAAGAGTGCAGGATCCATTCCCCTTAATTTTGAGGATAAGGGAAGAAGGTTGGCAAATGGATGGATTGGTTGAGAGCCACATTGGACACCACTTAAGGCATAAAGGAAGGGTTAGTCCTGAGGGAAACCCTGTCAGCATAGAAAATAATGAAGGGTTCCACAGCCATCAGTGCTTGTAGCTCAGACAGTCTTCTAACTGAAGTGATGGCTAGAAGCAAGGCTATTTTCCAAGAGAGGAGTTTCAACTCTGCTGAAGCAGCAGGTTCAAAGGGGGGGGGGGTGAGCTTTTCCAGTACAAAGTTAAGGTCCCAAGCAGTGGTGGGCTCTCTCCTTGGTGGCCTTAAGTTGCTTGCCCCTCTCAGGAACTGTTTGGTGAGAGAATAGAGGTGGCTCAGTGTTGTAATGAGCCGAGATGGCACAGGCATGAATCTTAATGGCGGAGAAAGATAGGCCTCTGTGGAGTAGATCTGCTAGGTAATCCAGGATTAGAGGTAAAGAGGGCAGTTCTGTGTCCCTCCTTTGGACTGAATACAGGAAAAACACCTTTTCCACTTGGCATAGGATTTCCTTGTACTGGGCCTTCTGGCTTCAAGGATGACGTCAAGCACCTGTTTGCTTAGGGCTGCTGGTGGGGAATTCAAGGAATAAGCCAGGCTGTAAGATTTAGGGTTTACAGTTGTGGATGCAAAATCTGTCCCTCCTGCTGAGAGAGCAGGGTTGGGGTCTGGTGTAGGTGCCAGGGTGGTGCCGTTGTCAAGTTGCGCAAGAGTGTGTACCAGTGCTGGCGTGGCCAGTCCAGTGCAATCAGTATTGTCCTTGGCCTCTCTTGTTTTATCTTGAGTAATACTCTTGAGAGAAGGGTTAGAGGGGGAAAGGCATAGATTGAGAGCTTTTCCCATTGAAAAGACCGGGCATCCACTTTCCAGGCCCTGCTGTGAGGATTCCTGGTGCAGAATTTTCTGAGCTGGTGGTTGTAGGGGAGGCAAAGAGATACACCTCTGGGTTCTCCCACTTTTGAATCAGAAGGTTGAAGATGCTGGGCTCCAATTTCCACTCAAGAGGGTCTAGGAGATTTCTGCTTAAGACGTCTGCCAGTGAATTTTGTTTGTCTGGCAGGAATTGAGCTTGTAGATGGACCTGTATGTCCAAGGCCATGTTCCACAGGGCCATGGCTAACTTGCAGAGTGGGTAGGAAAGGGTTCCCCCCTGCTTGCTGATGTACCACATAACTGTGGTGTCAGTTTGTATTAGCAGGTGTCCTGGAAAGAGTAGGGATCTAAAAGCTGTCAGGGTATTCTGTACAGCTAACATCTCTTTTTGGTTGATGTGCAGATGAATTTGACTTGGGTTCCAGTGGCCCTGAATGCATTTGCCAGCCATGTGAGCCCCCCAGGCATTGTCTGATGCATCTGTGGTCAGGGGCTGGGCAGCGTGGGGTTGAGTAAATAGCAGTCCCTTGTTGTTGTATGCTTTTGCCCACCAAAGGAACTCTGTCCTTAGACAGGGTACGATAGGAATGTCTGTTTCCAGGTCCTGAGAATGTTGGCAACAAAGGCTTTTTAAGTACTGTTGAAGTTACCTCATATGCAGTCTTGCATATGGAATTAGCAGTATACATGAGGCCATGAACCTTAGGGCTTGCAGTATTTTTCTTGAGGATAGTTGGGTTCTGGTGGCCATTTTTTTGAAGTAGTCTGTCAGACAGACTTGCTTTTCTGAAATGAGGAATGCCATCTGGGAAGTTGTTGCCAAGCTTGCTCCTGGGAATAAAATCTTTTGAGTGGTTACCAGTTGTGATTTGTTTTCGTTGATGGTGTACCCCAAGGAAGTGTGAAGTTTTTTTACAAATGCCAGGTGGTGCAGCAGCAATTCCTGACTCTCCGCCTGAATCGGGCAGTCGTCCAAGTATGGGTAAAGCTGGATATTTCTCTGCCTGCAGTATGCAATGGCTGGAGCCAGGCATTTTATTAAGACCCTGGGCGCAGTAGATAAGCCAAAGGGAAGTGCAGAGAACTGATAATGCATAGATCCTGCCCTGAAACGTAGATACTTCCTGGATGACTCCCTTATGGGGATGTGCAGATAGGCTTCTTTTAAGTCTAGGGTGACTAACCAGGCATCCTTGGCTAGCATAGGAAGAAGCTGTTGCAGGTAAGCATTTTGAATTTTGATTTTGGTACCATCAGGAAGGTGTTTAGAATTGAAAGATCCAGCAATGGGTGCCAAGAGCCCTCTTTCCTGGGTACCAGGAAGAGTCTGGAGTAGAATCCTTGACCCCTCTGTTCCACTGGAACAGGCTGAATAGCTCTGATATTGAGCAGGGAAAGTACTTGGTTTTGAGCCTCTATCCACTGGTTTGGAGGAAGGTCTGGAAACTCGCTTGGGGTTGGCAGTGAATGGAAATAAAATTTGTACCCCTAGGATACAATGCTTGAGGACCCATCAGTCCTGGGTGATGGACATCCAGTTTTTTGCATGAAGGGCAAGTCTTCCTCCTAGGGGCACAAGCAATTGGGCATGGCTGGGAAGTGGAATGAAGAAGTCATTGTGAGCTATTTCCTTAAGGAGGTGGCTTGCCACTCCCTGCTTTAGGGGTTGGGGTACTCCATTGTTTAGATCTCTGCATACCCTGAGACTGTAGTCTGGTTGGTCTGTTTGCCCTGGGTTTTGTTTGAGAAGGCCTGGAGAGGGTTGGAAAGGACCAGTGTTTTGAAGGGCAATGCCTACTGAATCTAGGGGGTTGCGCTTGTAAGAATGCTTCAACAGTCTGCATAGATTTAGCTTTTTCTTCCATCTTTTTAGAACCCCTTCTGCTTTGGTGCCAAACAAACAGTCCTTATTCAAAGGAGCATCTAGTAATTTTGATTTCACATGGTCTGGCAAGGTCTGTTCCTTCAGCCAAAGGATGTCTTCTCAGTACAGAGCCAGTGACTGCTGCCCTGCAAGATGCTTCTAGGGCATCAAAGCCACACTGCAAATTATGCTTACTGACTTGGTTTGCAGAGTGCATAAGCTCCTGCAGTTCTTTATTTTCTGCACAGTCTGGAAAAGTTTACCACTTTTTGTTTAATAAGTTCCATAATATGTTGCTGGTACTTAAGCATGTGAAACTGGCAATTCAATGGTCTAATAGCAAGAGTTGCAGAGGTATATACCCTTCTTACCCCATCTGTCCAAAGCTCTGGAATCCCGGTCCGAAGGGGTGGGATTCTTGGCTGTAGTAGGCTCGATACCTTTAGGCCCCTAGGAAATGATCTCTGGGTCAGCAGTAGGATGCTTGAAAAGAAACTTGTATCAGGTACTCGGCAGTACCTACCTGGTTTCCTAGGGGCAGGAGGTAAAGTGTCAGGAGTAAGACTGGATTCCATAAAAACATCATCCACAACATCCAGGACAGGGGGTATAGCTAAAGGACTGTGCTGAGGCAACTCTAAAAATTCTCCGAGTCTCTTTTTGGACTGAGGATAGCCTTGGCATTCCCAATGGAAATGCTCTCAAAGTATGCAAGGTTTCACCAAAATAAAATCCTCTGGAGGGGAGGCAGAGGGAATGGATTCCTCTGCATCTGAATCCTCATAGGCGGATTAGGGTATGTCTTCATAATCAGAAATTTCAGTCATCTGACTCCTGGTCTGTAGAACCTGAAGGGAACTGGATTATTTGTCTCTCGGCAGGGAAAGGATGACTTCCCTTAATCAGCGTAATAAGGTCTTCAGCCATTCTAAGCATTTGTTTTTGTGGCATGGGAGCCGAAGCATGCGCTTTGGTCATCGGTTTTCTACTCTGGGCCTAAGAAACTCAGTAGTTTTGGTTAGAAATGAAGTCGTCTGACGAACATCAGTAGAGCAAAACTGCATCAGAACCCGGTGCCTGCACAGAGGCTCTGGACCCATCCAAGGTAGAGACATCCGCAGGTTCCATGGTCGAAGAATCATCTCGCAGCATACCGGACTCCGAATGGGTCTCAGCAGAGGCCTGTGAATCCACTGAAGTGGGCATCAGGGGCTGCAAAGGCACATGAGTACTGGCAGGCTGGCGACTAGTTTAACGGAAGCATTGTCGGCAGTTTTGGACCTATGTGGTTTGTCTCTGTCTTTATCCACACTTTATTTGGAAAATCGATAGTCTGATGGCTTACCGAAGCCATTTCAGAATACGGAGATCGAGTGCAAAAGAATTTAGCAACAAAGAGCCCAACAATGAATGGTTCGGGCGTTAAACAAGGCACAAAACAGACAGCGAGGGACGCAGTGGTCTGGGCCTAAACAGGTGACATAGTAAGAATGAAAATCTCTGAGGTATTTGCTTTCTGCAGGCAAAACAATTGTTAACTTTTTCTGACATCGGTTAGAGCAAGAAAAAAGGATCCTCAACTGGATACTTAGCCTTAGAAGACTTCAGGATTATTCAATTAAAAAATGAAAATTCAGGTATCGGCCGACCGGCACTTACGAACTGCTTCTGCTTCGGGCTCCTCGGCAAATAAGACTGATGTAACGGCATCAGCTGCCTGTTTTTATACCCCTGATGAAAGTCCTGGAGCAACAGCAACTGATGCAGAAATACTAAGTCTCTGGTATTCGGGCCGACTGAATACTGCAGGCAGATAACCTAAGTATGATGACTGCAACAGTGAAACACGAAGAACATCAACAATCTTCCAAATGCAATGTTGTAAGGAAGCTGAAGAAGCAGGCTCAAAAATGGAGACTGGGTCAATTTTTCAAATACACAATTGAGGTCCCAAGAAGATAGAATAGGCTTCCTGGATGGCCATATATGAAGGGCACAAGTAAAAAAAAGAGGACCAGCACCTTATAAATACTTTATTAAACGTATTAGGTTCTTAGGAAACAGACCGGTTTCGGCAATACAAAAGCAAAGCCTTCTTCAGTGTTTGAAAAAACATACAAAAAAGAACCTAATGATTCATAGGGTCGTGTGCTTAACTACATATGCTCATTAAGACCTGGCTTAAAGAGCCCACCAAGTTTAATGATCCATTTTTTCTCCATAGAGTTTAGTAAATTGTGCCACCCTAATTTATTCTGTCTGGGTCTCAAAATGTTATCAATGATGGTGAAACTAAAACTTGCATTTTTATGAATAAGAGAATGTTTATACAAAGCATTGGTTTCTCTTTTGTGCTTGATGTCACTAAGGTGTTCAGATATTTTAAGTTTCAACGGTCTGGATGTTTGACCAATGTAAAATGCAGAACATGTACACTTAGCCAAATAAATAACACAATCTGAAGAGCAATTAGCAAAGAATTGTATATTAAATACATCTGGGGTATTCTGTCTAGTGAAACTAGTGGTTTTGAGAAGTTTGGTGCAGTAAATACAATGCCCACAAGGAAAACAACCAATTAAGGGATCACCTAATAATGTGGTTTGAATGATGTTAGAAGTTTTTCACTTCAGAATGTTTGAAGTGATTAAAAAAAAGCAGATCATTTTCTTTTCGAAAAGGGAAAAATTTAACATCTGTCCCCAAGAATATCATGAAGTCTAGGTTCACATGTTAATATGTTCCAGTTATGTTGGACAATATTGATCAATGTATTGGTGTTACGACCATATGTGGTAATTAATCTTGGTGGTGAGGAATTGGATTTATGCCTAGTTTTATAGAGAAGCAAATCTGCACGTTCCATCTTGTCAACAAGTGTGTTTGATGTGTAATAACTGGCCCATTTTATTACCACGATCTTGAAATCTTAATGAGCATATGTAATTAAGCACATGACCCTACGAATCATTTATATATAGGTTCTTTTTTGTATGTTTTTCAAACACTGAAGAAGGCTTTGATTTTGTATTGCCGAAACCGGTCTGTAATATTTATAAGGTGACTTGTATGCGGTTTCCTTTGGGACCCTGCAGCTGCCGTACTCGCAGACGCAGTATCAGTTGTGGTTTCATATATGAAGGACACCTTTAAGAAACTGCTTGACCTCGCACCTAGAGGCCAGAAGAGGATTCAAGGGTAGACAAGCAGAAACAGCTGACAGAAGTGCTTAACTGAAGAATATGATAACCCACCATGGAGCAGATCACACACAAGAGAAAACCAGAAGAACCTCCACAGACAGGGGAACCTGATGGCGAGAGAGGCACCAGAGAAAATCTTTTCCAGCTGGACATGCAAGATTTTCTGGTAGTGGGTTTCCTGGCCTCCTGCAGAACCCAGAGCCGGCCTGAATTCCAAAGTCTTGGGTCCTGCGTCGGCTGCCGTTGCCCCTTCCCTGACGTCAGGTGTATAAAAGAAGCAGCCGACGCAATTTTCTTTAGTTTTTCTTGCCCCAGATGTCAGGTGCCCCCTAAAAGGGTACTCAAATTTTATATCTATATATAAAATTACATGCAGCAATATAAACTTTACCTTCATACACAAGCAAATACACCACATAGGTTGTATAAATCAGAGAAGGAAAGACAGATTCCATCAGAAGAAAAGGGGGGATAGCGGGTGGGTAACCTGGACTGCAACATTGAATACACTCGAACATCTACATTTATGGTAAGTGTACACAACTGTACTATGTTCTTCATGTTTCACTGTTGCAGTCATTACATTTGGGTAGATTCCCAAAGGTATGGTTGGGAGGCTGGAGCTAAACAGCATTAGGAGAGGCTATGAGACCCTGCAGAACTGCAGTGGTAAAGCCTGCCCTGGATTTAGAGTAGAGTGGCAGATGATGGTGCTTTGTAAAAGTGTGCACTGAACTCCAAGTAGCTGCCTCTAAAATGTCTTTGGTTGGTACGCCCCTGAGAAAGGCTGCTGAAGTGGCTACAGCTCTGGTGGAATGTGGCCTAATGCCCTTAGGCACTGGCTTGCCATGGTATAAGTAGCAGAAACAAATGCAGTGGCCTATCCACTTTGAAATAGTCTGCTTTGAGATATCCTTTCCTTGTGACCCTGCAGCATTTGCCACCAGTAATTGCTCTGTCTTTCTGAAAACTTTGGTTTTGTCCAAATGCAATCTAAGCTGTCTGTGTACATCCAAAGAATGCAGAATTTTTTCCCCTTGTTCTGTGGATTTGGATAAAAAGTTGGCAGATAAATGGTTTGGTTAAGAGCCACACTGGACACCACTTTAGGCATAAATGTTGGGTTTGTCCTCAGGGAGACCCTGTCCGGATAAAAAATGATAAAAGGTTCAACAGCCATGAGAGTCTGTAGCTCTGAAACTCATCTTGCAGAAGTAATTGCTAGGAGCAGAACTGTTTTCCAAGACAAAAACTTTATATCAGCAGTAGCAGCTGGCTCAGAAGGAGGCAGGGTGAGTTTTTCCAAGTCATAGTTGAGGTCCCATGCAGGCATTGGTGATCTCATTGGAGGCCTTAAATTTTTGGCTCTCCTGAGGTACTGTTTGAGTAAGGGATGAGAAAAGATTGGTGGCTCTGCATTGTAATGAGCCGAAATGGCAGAGGCATGAATTTTAATAGATGAGAAAGACAGGCCTTTGTCCAGCATCTCAGTTAAGTATTGTAGAATCTGAGGAATATTTGGCACAGCTGTATCTGTTCCTTCTGCCTGGTTCCAAGCACAGAATCTCTTCCATTTTCCAGCATAAGATTTTCTAGTAATAGGCCTTCTGGCTTCCAAAATGACATCCATCACAGCTCTGCTGAGAGGTGTGTTTTGTATGACTACATTATCTGCCATGCTGCCAGGTTTAAAGTCCTGAGTTGGCTGTGCAGGATCCGATTGTTTCGCTGGGACAGTAGATGCGGTACTTGAGGTAAGGTCCAAGCTGGGCAGTGAGACAAGCTCCTTAATATTGGGTACCAGTGCTGACGGGGCCAGTCTGGTGCAATCAGGATCATCTTTGGCATCTCCTGTCTGACCTTTAGGAGTACCTTGGGGAGGAGAGGCAGAGGGGGAAAGGCAAATACTGATAGGTTTTTCCAGCTGAAGGATAGGGCGTCCACTTTCCATGCTTGTCTGTGATAAATCCTTGTGCAGAATCTCTTCAGTTGGTAGCTGTGAGGGGAGGCAAATAGATCTATGTCCGGGCATCCCCATTTCCTTGTTATCATGCTGAAGACTTGTGGATCCAGCTGCCACTCGTGGGGATCCATGAGGTTTTTGCTTAGTTTGCCTGCCAGAGTATTTTTCCTTCCTGGCAGGAATTGTGCCTGCAGATGTACTTGGTAAGTCAATGCTGTGTTCCACAAAGTCATGGCTAGTCTGCAAAGGAGGTAGGAATGTGTGCCCCCCTGCTTGTTTATATACCACATGACCGTGGTGTTGTCTATCTTTATCAGTAGTTGTCCTGGATGAAGTAGGTCCTTGAAGGCTGTCAGGGCATTTTGAACAGCTAACATCTCTTTTTGATTGATATGTAGATGCATTTGGTTTGAGGTCCATGTTCCCTGAATGGATCTTCCTGCCATGTGACCCCCCCCCAGGCATAATCTGATGCATCCGTTGTTAGTGTCTGCCTGGCTGAGGGTAATGTGAATGGCTGTCCCTTGTTTTGGTGACAAGCCTTTGCCCACCATCGAAACTCCCGCTGCAGGCAGGGAATGAGAGTAATTATAGTTTCCAGGCTGTGGCAATGTTGAGTCCAAACACTTTTTAGGTACCACTGAAGTTTCCTCATAAGAAGTCTTGCATATGGAATTAGTAGGATGCAGGATGCCATGAAGCCCAAAGCCTGCATCCTTGAAGGACATCTGGGCCTTTTTGTTGCTAACATTTTGAAATAGGTTGTCAGTTGCCTTTGTTTGCCTGGTATGAGAAGCCATCTGGGGAGTTGTATTTAAGCTTGCACCCAGGAATATTATCTCTTGAGAGGGTAGTAGCTTTGATTTCTTTTCATTGACTGTGTACCCTAGGCATGTTAGAAGTTTTTTTTAACAAATGCCAGGTGCTGTAGAAGATTGTCCTTGTTCTCTGCTTGAATTAGACAGTCATCCAAGTAAGGATATATTTGTATTACTCTTTGCAGAATGCAATTCCTGGTGCCAGGCACTTTGTAAAGACCCTGGGTGCAGTAGATAAGCCAAAGGGCAGTGCAGAGAATTGGTAATGCATTGTGCCAGCCTTGAATCTGAGGTATCTTCTGTATGTTTGTCTGATTGGGACATGCAGGTATGTCTCTTTTAGGTCTAAAGTTACAAGCCAAGCGCTCTTGCCCAACATGGGCAGAAGCTGCTGCAAAGTCAACATTTTGAATTTTGGTATATCCATGAATGCGTTCAGAATAGATAGGTCCAGTATTGGCCTCCAGGCCTTGTCCTTTCTGGGTACCAAGAACAGTCTTGAGTAAAATTCTTGTCCCCGTTCTTGCTCTGGCACTTGTTGAATGGCCCTCATGTCCATGAGGGATGAGACTTGTTTTTGTGCCTCTGCCCATTGATTTTTTGGCAGATCTGGCCAGCCATTTGCCTTTGGCAGGGTATGGAAATTGAACTTGTAGCCTTGTGACACTATATTTAGAACCCACTTGTCCTCTGTTATAATGTGCCAATTTTGAGAAAAAAGTGCTAATTTTCCCTCAAGGGTGCTGCCAGGAAATAAGTGCTTGGTGAAGGCAGGGGGAAGTCATTGGGATTGTTTTCTGTAAGGCTGTGATTTATCTTCCCCAGTTTTGGAGGTAGAAGCACCCCATTGCTTTGACCTGTATGAACCTTGCACCTGGGATCTGCCTCTAGGGCGTCTGGGTCTGCCCCTTTGAGGTCTGTCTGACACAGGAAAGGACCAATTCTTTGTTGGCCAGTGTCTACTAAACCTAGGTGGCTGTACTTGTAAGAAATCTTTGACTGTTTGCATACATTTAGCCTTGTACTCCATTTTCTTTAACACCTCTTCTGCCTTAACACCAAATAAAAGTATCATGCTGTAAAGGTGCATCTAATAATTTAACTTAAACATAATTAGGCAGATTTTGTTCCTTTAACCAAGCATGCCTTCTAATTACAGAACCTGTAACTGTGGCCCTGCAGGAGGCCTCTAAAGAATCAAAACCACATTGCAAAGTATGCTTTCCAGCATGTTCAGCTGCATGCAATATATCCTGCATTTCCTTGTTTTCTGCACATTCAGAGTTTAACATTTTCTGTTTAAGCAATGCCATGACATGTTACTGATATTTGAGCATATGAAACTGACAATTTAAGGTCCTTATAGCTAAGGTAGAAGGTGTGTAAACCTTTTTTCTCCCATCTATCCACAGCCATAGAATCCCTGTCAGAAGGGGTAGAGTTTTTTGCAGCGGAAGCCTCGACTCCCTTGGGACCCAGAGAAATAGTTTCTGGGTCTGCAGCAGGATTCTTAAAAAGGAATTTATGTGAGTCAGGAACTCTAATATCTGTCAGGCATAACAGGAGCTGGAGGTAAGGAGTCAGGCGTAAGGCTAGACTCCTAAAACACATCATCTACAATGTCTCACAGGAGGGATGGCTAGTGGCTTGTGCTGGGGTAGTAACATGAAATCCCTGAGCCTCTTTTTAGATTCTGAAAAATCTTGGCTCTCCCAGTGGAAATGCTCCCTCATGGTATGTAAGGTTTCCCCAAAAGAGTAGTCCTCAGGAGGAGAAGCTGAAGGTATGGACCCTTCAGGATCAGAATTCTCATAGGGGGGAAAAGAATATTCCTGATCAGAAGAGGAACCAGAAGAAATGGAAACCTGATCTGAAGATTCATAGTCAGTCTCTTGCCTAGGCCTCTTATCAGGAGGGGGATGGGAACCCCTGATCAAGGTAATCAAGTCTTCGGCCATTTTGAGCATCATTTTTTTTTTGGCATAGAAGCCTGTCCACGTGGCTCTTGAGTTTGCTTCTTTGCCTTTGAAGGAGTTTTACTCTTTGCCTTTGAAGCCGGTTTAATGTATAGATGTTTGGGTCTGAATACACCCTCAGAAGCCAGTGCCAGCACAGCGGCTCTGGACCCATCTGAAGGATTAGCGTCCGAGGCTCCAATACCTTGAGTTTCCAGCGGCATGGCCGACTCCACGTGGGAGTCGGGAGCAGCCTGCAACTCTAAAGTAGCAGTCGTCAGGGGCTGCAAAAGCACCTCACTGAGAACCTGCGTACCGGTGACTAGCTTAGGAGAAGCTTAGTCAGTTTTGGGCCTCGGCTGTCTTTCTTTTTCTTTGCGTTTTTTTGTGAACTCCGATAGTCGGATGGCTTTCCGACAACATTTCTGGATAATTAAAACTGCGTCCAAAGTAGTTTAAAGCAAAATCATACCGACGCTTATACAGCATTGGTTAAATCTAGCAAAAAAACAACAACTCAGAAAGTTATGATCAGGGCCTAGGCTAGGAATACAGTAAGAATGAAAGTCCTTATGAGGTATTTGCTTCCCACAAGAAATACAATTATTAACTTTTTCTGACATCGGTTCTGGACCAAGAAAAAAAGTTTCCCCAACGGGGTACTTAGCTTTATAGAATACTTTGGATCTGAAATTCAAACTCAAAAATCTCGAGTTGGCCAACCGGCACTTGCGAACTGCTTCTGCTTCGGGCACCACGTGGCAAGAAAGACTAAAGAAAATGGCGTTGGCTGCTTCTTTCATACCCATGACAACCTGACTTCAGGGAAGGGGCGACAGGCAGCTGGCGCAGGACCCAAGACTTTGGAATTCAGGCCGGCTGAGGGCAACCTGCCAGCAGGATTACACAAATGTAATGACTGCAACAGTGAAACACGAAGAACATGTGGTCTGTTAAGAGGGGAGGCAAAAAAGATCTACTCGAGGAATACACCCCACCAATGGACAATGTCTAGGAAAACATGTCTTGAATCATCCTTCTGTGAGCTTGTGTGATGGACCTGCTCAAGGAGTGCCAGAAACCCTGAACCTTTAGGGGGCCACAGAAGGCATCCCCCCCCCCCCCCCGTCTGAGGCATCCGTGAAGAGCTCCAGAGTAGGAAATGGAGTCTGAAAAGGCAGCCCTGGGCTTAGAGCAAGTTGCTGAATCCACCACTGAAGCACGAGCTTAAGAGAGGGAAGGAAAGGTACAGGGAAATCCAGGGGATGTCACTGTTGAAACCACACTGATGTGAAGTGCCACTGAAGTTTCCTCACATGGAGCCTGGCGAGAGGCAGCATGGGAATGGTGGAAGCCATGAATCCAAAAAACTTGGAAAATTCTATGGTTGTGACAGACTCCAGAGGAAAATGGATTGGAAAAAGGTAATTAGAGACAGAACCTTGAGACGGGCAGATTTCAGCATGGGAACTGTCTTAAGTCTGCTGCGGAGGAAAATATGATCCTGGGAAGGCATCAGAACTAATTTCTGGAAATGTTAAGGTAACCCCCAGACTTTGTAACAGGGAAGTAGTAAACTACAGATCCTGAAGCAGACTGCTATGGGAAGGAGCTTGAATAAGCAAATCATCTCAACAGGGCAAAATCTGAATGCCTGAAATCCTGCAAAAAAACAATTACAGGAGCAAGGCACTTGGTGAATACCCTTGGGGCAGTAGAAAGTCCAAAGGGCAAAGCAGAGAAATGAAAATGTAAGGAAGAGACAGAGAAACAAACATTTCCTGAAAAGGGCTGGATGGGGATATGAAAGTATGCATCCTTGAGATCCAGAGATACTAGAATGGCTTGAGGAATAACAGGAGGAAATAATATCTGCAACATCTGAAAGGAAGAAATCTTGAGAAAATGTTCAACAGGGAGAGATCCAGAATTGGTCTCCACGTTCCCTCCTTTCATGGGATCTGGAATAGAATTCCCTTTCCCTATTTGGGTGATGCACAACTTGAATGGTGCTCTGAGCCAAAAACAAATGAAAAACTCACAGCACTGTACCTGAGGTTTACGAATGCCTGGAAAGGGAGGAAGGTACTTCCAAGCCATGAAAATATCCCTTTTGGATAATGGACAAAACCTGAGTGTCTGAAGTGATTCGAAGCCAGTTTGGGCGAGAGAGACAGAGGGACACAGGTACCTGGCCAAGGAAAGGAGGAAGCGAGCTGTCAAACAGCACCAGGCTTCTCCTGGAAGGAAGGTGTCTGGGTGGCAGGAGTCTGAGTAGACTTAGCAGGAGGCCCCCTCATAGAACCATTCTTGACCTTGGCAGGAGGGCAAAATTGCCAATGAGCATAGGCAGATTAGGAGGGATAATTCCTCAAACTTAGGAATAGGAAGAACAAAAATAAGTTTCAGTTCTTGCAGGGCTTTGCCCTTGTGCTGGAGAGACCTGAAGAGGTTAGCAGTAAATCCAAAAAGGCTATTATTCAAGGGAGCATCCAAAAGCTTGGCTTTAATGTCATCAGGCAAAAGCCTGAAAATGAAACCAAGAACAACAACTCCTAACTGTGCCAAAGGCAGCAGTCCTGGAAGAGGTATCAGCAGCATCGCAGCTGCATTTGACTGAATAGTGGACAACCTCAGAAGAAGAGCCGAGCAGGGAAAGGGCTGAAGACTTCCCTTCAGAGTAAGAAAGGTCTGAAACCACCTTAGAACCTAGGAAAGGACAGCCAAAACATACTATTGCAGTCATCACCTGTGGGGTTATCTCTGCTGTGGTAGCCCCCAGCCAGCCCGAATACCAAAGTCAATGTTTTTGTGTTCTGGCTGCTTTCGCATGTAGTCTGACATCAGGTCATCAGTACTATAAGCCAAGGCAGCCGAAGTCATTACATCAGTTTTTCTTGCCCTAATCCATTAGAAGCACAAGGGAAAAGAGAGAAGTGGTCCTGGTGGCTAAGAACCACCTAGGGAAGCAACATCTACATTTATGGTAAGTGTAAACAACTGCACTATGTTCTTTGTGTTTCACTGTTGCAGTCATCACCTGTGGGAGGATTCCCAAAGCTGAGGTAAAGGGTGGAATGATAGGTAGAGTTCTAGGTATGGGTCAGGAGGCCCTGCAGAATTGCAGAGACAAACCCTGCCCTAGACTTAGAAAAGAGAGGTAGGTGGTAATGCTTTGTAAAGGTATGGACAGAGGTCCAGGTGGCCAGTTCCAATAGGTCCCTGGTAAGTACTCCTCTGAGGAAGGCAGTAGAAGTGGAGGTGGCCCTAGTGGAGTGGGTACAGATCGACTTAGGGATGGGTTTCCCATGTAGTCTGTAGCAAAAATGGATACAGTGTGAAATCCATTTGGAAATGGTTTGTTTGGAAATGGGCTTCCCCTCTGCCCCTGGGGCAAAGCTTACAAGGAGCTGGTCAGTTTTTCTGAATAGTTTAGGGTGGTCCAGATAGTATGAGTTGCCTGTGCACATCTAGTGGGTGCAGAATTCTTTCCCCTTGTTTTAAGGGTTGGAAATGAAGGTGGGATGGTGTCTGGCCTGGTTAAGGGTCACATCAGATACCACCTTGGGCATAAAGGAGGGATTAGTCCTCAGTGTGACTCTGTCTGCATGGAAAATTATGAAGGGCTCAACAGCCATAAGAGCGTGAAGTTCTGAGACCCTTCTGGCTGAGGTGATACCTGGTAGGAAGGCAGTCTTCCAGGAGAGGTATTTAAATTCTGTTGAAGCAGCAGGTTCGAAAGGTGGTTAGGTTAGTTTCTCTAACACATAATTCAGGTCCCAGGGAGGAGTAGGGGGTCTTCTGGGAGGCCTGATATTAGAAGCCCCTCTGAGGAATTGCTTAATCAAAGGGTGAGAGAAGAGAGGTGGGTCTGAATCATAATGGACAGAGATGGCCGAGGCATGGATTTTAATGGAGAGGCCACTATTGAGCAACTCAGATAAGTAATCCAGGATGAAACGGATGGAAGGATGGGAGGTACTGCCTTCCTTTTGTTTCCAGGTGCAGAATATTTTCCATTTTCCTGCATAAGACTTCCTTGTACTGGGCCGTCTGGCCTCTGTGATGATGTCCAGGACCTGTTTTGCTCAACAGTGACTTTTTGCTAGTTTTCAGTGTATGAGCTATGCTGAAAGTTTGAGAGTCTGTAGGTTTGGGTGCAGTACCTTCCACCTCTCCTGGGTCAGGAGGTCTGACCTTAGGAGAAGCAGCTTTGGGGGCTGTAAGGTCAGACTGTGTAGAAAGGGGTACCAATGCTGTCTGGGCCAATCTGGAGCGGAGGATGGCCTTTGGTTTCTCCTGTCTTATTCTGATCAGAACCTTGGGAAGGGAATATGGGGCAGAGGAAGGTATGCGTACACAAAGAGGGAGTTGCAGGGGAAGGTTAAGGCATCCACCTTCTGTGCTTGGAGGGGATTCTCCCTGGTACAAAACTTGTGTAGCTGGTGGTTGAAGTGCGAGGCAAAGAGGTCCACCTCTGGGGTCCCCCACTCGTGGATGATTTGCAAGAAAGGTTTCCGCGTGGAGCTGCCATTCATGTGGGTCCAGTAAGTTTCTGCTTAGGTGGTCTGCCAGTGTGTTGTTGATTTGTGCAATCAGGTGTAGCCCCATGGAGGTGGTAGTAATCCATAGACTCATGGCTAACCTGCACATGGGGTAAGATTGGGTGCCCCCCTGCTTGTTGATGTACCACATTACTGTGCTGTTGTCTGCTTTTATAAGGAGGACCCCTGGCCTGAGATGGGTCTGGAAGGAAGTTGGAGCATTTTGCACTGCCATCATTTCTTTCTGGTTGATGTGCAAGTGAAGTTGCTGGGCATTCCAAGGCCTTGGGTACACGTGCCTGCTAGGTGAGCACCCCAAGCTATGTCTGAGGCGTTGGTGGTGATGATCTGGCCGGAAGGGCAGAGGATGAAGGGAAGACCCTTGTTCGTGGCACAGGCCTCTGCCCAAATTTGTCCCGTATGTAAGGAATCAATGGGAGAGTGGTCTCCAGGGACAGAGTGCTGACACCAAAGTATCACTGAAGCTTTCTCATGTGAAGCCTGGCAAGGGATGAGAAGAATGAAAGATGCCATGCATCCCAAGGCTTGCAGGATCTTCCTCGCAGTGAGGTGACTTCTGAAAGCCACCTGGGTGAAGTAGAGACAGGAGGCTCTGTTTTTCTGGGGATAGGAAGACCATTAGGGTTGTTGAGTCAAGCACAGCTCCTAGAAAAACAACTTTCCTGGTGGGGTTTTGCTTTAATTTTTTTCTCATTAATGGTGAACCCTAGGGAAGTCAGGAGTTTTTTGACAAAGAGAAGATCCTGGAGCAACTTTTCTTTGCTGTTTGCCTGAATGAGGCAGTCGTCCAGGTAAGGGTAAATCTGTATATTTCCCAGTCTGCAGAATGCTTTAGCCGGGGTCAAGCATTTGGTGAATACTCTGGGAGCAGTAAATAAGCCAAAGGGCAGTGCAGAGAACTGAAAGTGCTGATAGCCTGCTCTGAGCCGCAGGAATTTTCTGCACAATTCCCAGATGGGGATAGGAGGTAGGCATCTTTTAGGTCTAGTGTCACCAGCCAAGCATCACGTGTGAGCATAGGCAGGAGCTGCTGCAAGGTTAGCATTTTGAATCTGGGGACCACCAAGGTGGTGTTCAGTTTGTATAGATCCAGAATGGGGTGCCAAGTGCCCTCTTTTCTGGGAACAAGGAATAATTTGGAGTAAAAGCCTTTTCCCATTTGATTGGGGGGGGGAGATTCTACTGCCCCCCTGGGATATTCGTGTCTTTACCTCTTTTAATGCCTCTGTCCACTGATTTGGTGGGGGTCTGGGTACCCTCTTAGAATTGGAAGCTCATTGAAGGAGAATCTGTATCCCTGAGAAATGATTTGTAATACCCATTGGTTCTTGGTTGTAGAGATCTAACTGTCCTTGAAGAGAGTGAACCTTCCCTCCTAGTTTTAGATGAGGAAAAGGAAGGCAGTGGGGGGTGGGGGGTGGGGGTGGGAGAGTCATTCTGAGCATTTACCATAGAAGCTTGGCTTAGAACTTCCTGCCCTTAGAGGTGGAAGTGGTCCACTGTTTGCTTCTTTGCTGCCCCTGGGATAGGGGCCTGGATGTCCTGTCCCTGTGGGGCTTACTTTGGCCTTGTCTGCTGGGTGCAAGAAGGCCCAGTGCTTAGACGGTAAGCTTCTGCTGAATCTGGGTGGTTGAACTTGAAAGAAATATTTTACTGTTTGCCTAGATTTTGCTTAGTCTTCCATCTTTTTAAGCACCTCTTCTGCTTTTTCCCCAAAGAGGCATTCCTTATCTAGGGGTGCATCAATAAGTTTAGACATGACATGATAGTGAGAGGTTGTTCCTTCAGCCATGCATGTCTTCTAATAACAGATCCTGTCACTGCTGCCCTGCTAGAGGCTTCTAGAGCATCATATCCACATTGTAATGAGTGCTTAGCCACTTGACCAGCAGAGTGAAGTAAATCTGCTAGCTCTTTTGAGTTGGCACCATCAGGAGAGGTAGCAATCTTCTGTTTTATTTTTTCCAAGGTGTGTTGTTGATATTTTAACATATGGAACTGACAACTGAGTGCTCTGATAGCTAACATTGCAGAGGTGTATACTTTTTTATCCCATCTGTCCAGAGCTCTGGAGTCTGTCAGAAGGAAGAGGATTAGTGGCAGAACTAGTCTTAGCTCCTTTGGGTCCTTGTGAAATGACCTCAGGGTCTGCAGCAGGGTTTCTGTACAGGTACTTGTAAGAACCTCATACTATGTAGTACCTGTCAGGTTTAGCTGGTGCAGGAGGCAGGGCATCAGAGGCTAAACTGGATTCAAGGAAAACATCATCCACCACTTCTAGAATAGGAGGGATGGCAAGGGGTCTGTGCTGGGGCAGGCCCAGAAACTCTCCAAGTAGTTTCTTGTGACTGTGGGTAGTCCTGAGATTCCCACTGAAAATGTTCCCTAAGGGAGTGGAGGGTTTCCCCGAAGGTGAGGTCTTCTGATGGTGAGGCAGAGGAGATGGCCTTCCTCTGCATCTGAATCCTCAAACAATTAAGGGCTGTTGTCCCTCTTCAAAGGCAGAATAATCGGATTCCTCAGACACTTGGTCTGCTGTCATAATTTCTGCAGAAGGGAGCCTTTTCCTTTTTGGGGTGGGGCCTTGAGTACCTCGGATAAGGGAAATGAGATCCTCCACCATTTTAAGCATTTGAGCTTGGGGTGGAGGAGCAGTTGCAAGATGGTGGCTAGAAGCAGATTTCCTAGGAGTGGCCTGGCTTCGAGGCCTGACAGAATCCATCGGTCTCGTCATTTTTTGTCTGGAATCGGTAGTGCGAACGGCCTCCTCAGAAGCAGGTGCCTGCGTTGCGGCTCCAAACCTAACCAAGGCAGAGACAGCCAAAGGCTCAGAAGACTAAGTGGATTTCTGTGGCATACCGGATGCCAAAAGGGTCTCCGCAGAGGCCTGCATAGAAAGCGAGTCGGGCATCAGGGGCTACGAAAGTGCCTCACTGAATTCTGGAGAATTGACTACTTGCTTAGCGAAAGCATCATCGGAAGGCACAGCATTTTGTGGTCTGTCTCTATCTTTACGTTTTTTCAGAATATCGGTGGATTGTTGGCTGATGGACACCATATCGGAATTCAAAGGAATATGAAAATAATTGTCTACAAAAAGAGCTCTACGGTGAATGGTTCTCGCATTAAAGAGGGCACAGAACCAGCAACGAGGGACATCGTGGTCTGGGCCTAAACAAGGGATGCAGTAGTAGGAATGAAAGTCCTGGTGTGGGATCTGCTTTCACAGGCGAGACAACTGTTAACTTTTTCAGACATCGGTTAGAGCAAGAAAAAAGGGTCCCCCCAAAGGGGTACTTGGCTTTAGAAATTTTCTGCTGAAATTCGACTTCTGGTAGCGACCGACTGCCACTAGTGTAAACTGCTTCTGCCACGGGCTCCACAGCAAGAAAGACAGATGTAATGACGTCGGCTGCCTTGTTTATAGTACTGATGACCTGATGTCAGACTACAGGCGACAGCAGCCGGCGCACAAAAACATTGACTCTGGTATTCGGGCTGGCCAAGGGCTACCACTGCAGGGATAAAGTACAGTTGTATACACTTACCATAAATGTAGATGCTCGAGTACATTCACTGTTGCAGTTATCACATTTGTGTTATCTGCCTGCAGGTAGCCCTCAGCCGGCCTGAATACCAGAGTCTTGGATTCCTGCGTCAGATGCGTTCTCTTCTTCCATGACATCAAGGGTATAAAACATGCAGCCAATGCCATTACATCAGTTTTTCTTGTCCCAGATGTCAGGTGCCCCCACAATGGGAAGCAATTATATGTTATGGTACACCTCCATCAAAAAGGAAATACACCAGAAAACTTAAATACACCAAACAAGAAGGAAAGGTATAGCCAAGAAAAGTCAGGGGGCTGGAGGGAGGGTAACCAAGACTGCAACAGTGAATACACTCGAACATCTACATTTATGGTAAGTGTACACAACTGAACTATGTTCTTCATGTTTCGTTGTTGCAGTCATCACATTTGGGTTGATTCCCAAAGCTGAGGAAGTTAGAGAGCATTAGGGCCAGCTATTAAGCCCTGCAAGACTGCAGTGGCAAAACCAGCTCAGGATTTAGAAAAAATAGGCATGTGGTAATGCTTGGTGAAGGTATGTACAGAGCTCCAGGTAGCAGCTTCTAGGATATTCCTGGTAGGGACGTCTCTGAGAAAGGTTGTAGAGGTAGCTGCAGCCCTGGTGGAATGTGATCATATCCCCTGTGGGGTAGGTTTTCCATGGTGCTTGTAGCAGAAATGAATGCAATGGGCTATCCATTTAGAAATGGTTTAATTTGAAATGGCCTTCCCCTCTGCAGCAAAGCCAAGTAGCAGCTGTTCAGAATATCTGAGAGGCTTAGTCCTGAGCAAATAAAATCTAAGTTGTCTGCACATCCAGAGCGCAGTATTCATTCTCCTTTGTTTTGTGGATTAGGGGAAATAAGTAGGCAAGTGAATGGACTGATTTAGGGTCACACTAAACACCACCTTGGGCATAAAGGAAGGATTGGTCCTGAGGGAAACCCTGTCTGCATGGAAGATAATGAAGGGCTCCACTGCCATGAGGGCCTGTAATTCAGACACTCTTCTTGCTGAAGTGATGGTTAGAAGGAAGGCTGTTTTCCAAGAAAGGAATTTCAACTCTGCAGTTGCAGCTGGCTCAAAGGGAGGGAGAGTGAGCTTTTCCAATACAAAGTCAAGGTCCCAGGCTAGAGTAGGGGCTCTCCTGGGGGGGGGGGGGCTTACATTTTTGGCCCCTTTAAGGAATTGCTTTAGCAGGGGGTGTGAGAAGAGGGGTGGCTCAGTATTATAATGTGCTGAAATGGCAGTGGCATGCATTTTAATTGACGAGAAGGATAGGCCCTAGTGGAGCATTTCTGTTAAGTACTGAAGAATATGAGGTAAGCTGGACACCGTTGTGCTCATCCCTGGAGTCTGGCTCCAGGAACAGTTATATTTTCCACTTTTCAACGTAGGATTTTCTAGTACTAAGCCTCCTTGCCTCCAGAATGACATCTAGCACCTGCTTACTGAGGGATGCTATTGGAGAGCTCAAGGAATCAGCCAGGCTGCAAGGTTCAGGGTTTGAAGATGAGGGTGCAGAATTTGGCTTACCTGCTGGGACAGCAGGGAAGGGGTCTGAGGCAGGTGCCATGGTTCCAGCAGTGTCATACTGCGTAAGAGGGGGTACCAGTGCTGGCATGGCCAGTCTGGTGCAATCAGTATTGTGCTTGGCTTGTCCTGTTTGATCCGTTGCAGAACCTTTGAGAGGAGAGGCAGAGGTGGAAAGGCATAAACAGAGAGGCTTTCCCAGGTACAGGACAGGGCATCCACTTTCTAAGCTTGACTGTGGGAAGACTTGTGCAGAATTTGTCCAAATGGTAGTTCTGAGGGGAGGCAAACAGGTCTACCTTGGAGTCCCCCATTTGTTCAAGAGGTTGAATATTTCTGGTTCCAGTTTCCATTCATGTGAGCCCATGTGATTTCTGCTTGGGTCATCTGCCAGTGAATTTAGCTTGCCTGGCAGGAATTGAGCTTGTAGGTGCACTTGGTAGCTCAAGGCTGTGTTCCACAGAGCCACAGCTAGTCTGCAGAGAGGGTATGAAGTGGGTTTCCCCCTGCTTGTTTATGTACCACATAACTGTGGTGTTGTCAGTCTTTACCAATAGGTGTCCTGGAAGAATGCGGTCTTTGGAGGCTGTCAGGGAATTTTGTACAGCTAACTTTTCTTTTTAGTTGATATGCAGGTGCACCTCTCTCGGGTTCGATTTGCCCTGAAGGCACTGCCTGCCAAGTGAGCCCCCCATGCATAGTCTGATGCTTCTGTTGTTAGGGTTTGTGTTGCAGGGGGAAGAGTGAAAGGGAACCCCTTGTTGTGGTAGCAGGCCTCTGCCCACCAAAGGAACTCTGTCTTTATATAAGGAATGATTGGAATCATTGATTCCAGGTCCTGCAAATGTTGACACCATAGGCTTTTCAGATACCACTGTAGTTTCCTCATATGCAGTCTTGCATATGGAATTAATAGAATGCAAGAGGTCAAGAACCCCAGGGCTTGCAGAATTTTCCTTGCAGACAGCTGGGTCTTTGTGGCCAATAGTTTGAAGTAGTTTGTCAAATAAACTTATCTGTAGTGAGGAAAGCCATCTGGGAAGTTGTGTTCAAGCTAGCTCCCAGGAATACAATCTGTTGGCAGGGTACTGGGTGAGATTTATTTTCGTTTATGTTGTACCCCAGTGAGGTTAGAAGTTTCTTTACGAATGCCAGATGTTTTAATAGCAAATCCTGGCTTTCTGCCTGAATCAGACAATTGTCCAAGTATGGGTATATCTGAATATTTCTCTGTCTGCAAAATGCAATGGCTGGAGCTAGACACTTTGTGAACACCCAGGGCGCAGTAGATAAGCCAAAGGGAAGTTCAGAGAACTGATAGTGCATGGAGCCTGCCCTGAAGTGAAGGTATTTCCTGAAAGATTCCTTTATTGCAATGTGTAGGTAAGCTTCCTTTAAGTCTAAGGTTGCCAACCAGGCATCTTTGCCTAGCATAGGGAGCAGCTGTTGAAGTGTTAGCATTTTGAATTTTAGGATTACCAGAAAGGTGTTTAGAATAGAGAGGTCCAGGATAGGTTACCAGGAGCTGTCTTTTCTGGGTACCAGGAAAAGTCTTGAATAAAAATCTTGTCCCCTTTGTTCTGCTGGGACAGGTTGAATAGCCCCGATACTTGGAAGAGAGAGAACCTGCTGTTGGGCCTCCGCCCACTGACTTGGGGGTAGGTCTGGCCAACTGTTTGGGGTTGGTCGGGTGTGGAAGTGAAATCTACATCCTTGGGAAACTATAGTCAAAACCCATTTGTCCTGGGTAATGTGTCCCCAGTTTTTTGCATGCAGGGCGAGCTTTCCTCTTAAGGGAGTAGGCAGTTGAGCAGGGCTTGGAAGGGTTAAGGTTAAGTCATTGTGCCATTTTTCTGTAGGGGGGGTGGCTTACTAGTTCCTGCTTTGGAAGTGGGAGCCCCCCACTGCTTAGGCCTGTGCATAGCCTGAGACAGTAACCTAGGTGGTCTGCTGTTCCTGGGTTTGGACTGAGAAGGCCTGGAAGCGACTGGAAAGGATCAATTCTTTGAAGGCCAATGCCTACTAAATCTGGAGGCTGTACTTGTAGAAAATCTTTAACAGTTTGCATAAATTTAGCTTTTTCCTCCATCCTTTTGAGGATGACTTTTGCTTTGTTGCCAAACAGGTGGTCTTGGTTTAAGGGCGCATCCAGTAATTTAGCTTTAACATGATCTGGCAAGTTTTGCTCCTTAAGCCAAGCATGCTAAGTACAGACCCAGTGACAGCAGCCCTGCAAGATGCTTCCAAAGAGTCAAAACCACATTTCAAAGTAAATTTACCAACTTGTTCTGCAGAATACATTAAATCCTGTAATTCCTTGTGTTCAGCAGAGTCAGGAATCAAAATAATTTTCTGATTAAGCAGTCCCATAATATGCTGCTGGTACTTTAACATATGAAACTGGCAATTTAAAGCCCTAATGGACAAAGTAGCAGAAGTGTATACCTTCTTACCCCATTGGTCCAAGGCTCTAGAATCTCCATCAGGAGGAGTAGGATTTCTGGCAGCAGTAGCCTTAATGCCTTTTGGTCCTTGGGAAATGGCCTCTGGAGCCACAGTAGGATTCTTGAAAAGGAACTTGTGAGAGTCAGGTACTCTAATACCGGTCAGGTTTTCTGGGAGTTGAAGGTAAGGTGCCTGGGGAAAAGCTAGATTCCAAGAAAGCATCATCTACAATGTCCAGAACAGGAGGGATAGCTAAAGGCCTGTGTTGAGGAAGGACTAAGAATTCCCTAAGCCACTTTTTGGAGTCAGAGTAATCCTGGCTTTCCCAGCGGAAATGTTCCCCAGGAGTGTGCAAGGTGTCAAACGAAAAATCTTCTGGAGGGGAAGCAGAGGGAATGGAATCCTCTGCACCAGAATCCTCATAGGTAGATAAGGGAAAATCCTGGTAATCAGAAGCAACAGAAATATCAGATCCCTGATCAGAAGAATCAGAAGAAAAATCAGTTCTAGGTCTCTTAGAAGGGAAAGGCTGACTTCCTTTAATTATGGTAACAAGGTCTTCAGCCATTCTAAGCATTTGATTTTCAGGCATATGGGCATGAGCATGCAGTTTAGACGTTGGTTTTCTAGGCGTGGTGCGAGTTTTAGGCCTGGATGAAGAAGATGGTGTTGGCTTAAAATGCAAGTCTGTAGGCCTGAATACACCCTCAGAAGCCGGTGCCTGCACAGTGGCTCCGGATCCATCCAAGGTAGAGACATCCACAGGTTCCATAGTCGAAGAGTCGCACGGCCTACCGGACTCCGAATGGGTCTCAGTAGTAGCGGGTATCAAGGGCTGCGAAAGTGCCTCACTTAAGTACCGGCGGACTGGTGACTAGCTTAAAGGAAGATTCGTCGGCAGTTTTGGACCTATGCAGTCTGTCGCTGTCTTTATCCTTATGTTTTTTTCAGAAGATCGGTAGTCGGATGGCTTAACGAAGCCATTTTGGAGTACGAATACCAAAATAATTTTCTGCGCAGATAGCCTGACGACTAATAGCTCAGGGGTTGAACAAGGCACGAAATAAACAGCGAGGGACGTCGTGGTCTGGGCCTAAGCAGGGAATGCAGTACGAATGAAAATCTTTATGAGGTATTTGCTTTCCACAGGTAAGACAATTGTTAACTTTTACTGACATCGGTTAGAGCAAGAAAAAAGATCCCCAATGGGGTACTTATCTTTTTGAAGACTTCGGTTCTGAAACTTGAAAACGAAAATTTCAGGAGTTGACTTGCGAACTGCTTCTGCTTCGGACACCGCACGGCAAGAAAGACTGATGTAATTGCGTCGGCTGCATGTTTTATACCCCTGATGACCTGACATCATGGAAGAGAAAGCATCTGACGCAGGAATCCAAGACTCTGGTATTCAGGCCGACTGAGGGCTACCTGCAGGCAGATAACCTAAATGTGATGACTGCAACAGTGAAACATGAAGATCATCACAGGTGATGACTGCAACAGTGAAACACGAAGAACATCAACCCCACTCAATATAATACATCAAAGGGACAATGGTATTGGCATCTACTTCTCTGAAGTACAGGCCAACACTAAGGGACTCTGGCTAACCAAGTTCGCAGATAACTGCAAACTGGGAGCCATTATTGAATCCCCAAATTATGTGGATACTCTACAAAAGGGCCTTACAGAAACAGATGCTTGGTGCCAGAGCCATGGGCTCAAGCTCAATGCCAAGAAATGTACAGTTATCCCCTTTGGGAAAAAACATGTACCTGTGAATTACCACATAGGTGGCAGTACACTAAACACCGAAAGCGTGATAAGAGACTTAGGGACACAGGTGGACAACTGTCTCACCTTCGATAACCACATCGCCATAACAGTCAGGAAATCCTGTGTGGCATGCCTCATCACGAAGGGCTTTTCATCCAGAAAAAAGGAGGTCATTGTTCCACTGTACTCATCCCTCATTAGACCCATTATAGAATACAATGCCCCATTTGGTATGTACCTCTCAAGACATCTGCACCAACTGGAAAGGCCACAGAAATACCTTACTAAAAGAATCACAGGCCTAAAGCAGATGCCCTATGCTGACCGCCTTAAAAACTCCAGCTATACTCTGTTGCATATAGTCTACTTAGAGGTGATCTCTGCTTAACATACAAGGCCATGTCAAACCCAGAGCTGTTGGACATGCTACACTTAAAGAAATCCCAATCCCTCAGACCCACACACACCAGGGATCTAAACCTTGTCATCACAATAAACAAAACATGCTGGAGGGATAGGTTACTGACCCAGAGACTCCCCAGACTCTGGAATAGACTGCCCATGCATGTCAAGCAGAGTGCCTCTTTGGCCCTATTCAAAAGGAACCTTGACGATTGGATGGGAGAAAAGAAATTCACCCCGGGGATCACGCCAGTCGCCCTGCTAGACATGGGTCCAGGGAAGTAAATAGTATGGGAAGAAATAGCCAGGGAATTGTTATGGCTAGGCTTGTATAGGCCCCTAGGGCCAACAGCCTAGTACCAACCTATGAACCAAAGACGAGCTCTTCCAAAGGGGAGTCTGGACTTATGAAGTCCTCTTGCTCTGAACTGAAGTCCAAGGGGGAAGGGATTTGGGAAGAATAAGCCAAGGATACCTCCCCCCCAGAGTCCAGATCCTCATCCTAGGAATCCACTTTCCTAGGCCACTTGAGTGGAAAGGATGACTAAGGTGGAGCAGGAACAAAGGCCCCTTGAGGTGGCTTCAAGGCCATCACAGCATTAAATGAACATAGGTTTATAGGTAGATACTAGGTTCATAGGTAGATACTAGGCTATCTGCCCTAGGGCATTTATAAACCTAGCCAGAGTGTATTTGGCTTCCGCCTCCCTATTAGATTAGCCTACTGTGCCTCTGTAAAGTAGGTCACAGAAGGTACCCTTTTAAGATTAGTTTACTGTGCCTCTGTCTAACAGGGACACAGGAGATATCCCAGGGGTGAATTTGCGATTTCCCATCCACGCGTCCAAATTTAGATTGAAGATGAAATCCTGCCATTCTTGCTGCTACAGATCCTTAACAGGGGGGAGAGTATGCTTTATTTTCCGTTTCTTTTTCTGTGGGATATCTACTCGAAACACCCTCCGATGGTCAGACTACTGATTCAACTCTATAATGGTAGTAGGAATCGCCCTCCCTTACCAAGATCTGAGGAATCCCCCTTGGTCCTTTGGAAATAATCAGTCAAGGTTCTCACTCAATGTCAGGCACAAATATTTGAAAAGCCTCTGAGCACATGCAGGAAGCTGGATCCATGCTGGCCTCCGACGTGGTAATGGCAGAGGAATCTGAAGCAACCACTTGACAGTCCTCCAGGCTTTCACCAGCCTTGAGAGAGACATCCGGGGAAGGATGGACAGCAGCCAGATCAGACCTAACTTTTTTGGCCTTCTTCTTGGCAGACTGTTAGCCCTCGGAATAGGAGGAATCTGCCATAGCACCCTGAACCATCAAACTTAAGACGTGGGTTCTCCAAGTATATGGACAGGGAGGAGAGATGACTATGCAAGTTCTTGGGCACAAACATCTGGCAGATAGAATACTGTGTATGATTATGGGAAGCACCAAAACAAAAAGGACACTGGCCATGGGGGTCCTTGTGGTTCATATCTGCCTCTCACACTGACATTTTCCCTTTCTGGATGATATGAACACTAACAAAAATAGAAGAAACCCCAATGGGACACCTACAGTGGATACAAAAAGTGTACACACCCCTGTTAAAATGCCAAGTTTTTGTGATACAGAAAAATAAGACCACAATAAATCATTTCAAAACTTTTCCCTCCTTTAATATGACCTATAACCTGTACAATTCAATTGAAAAACAAACAAATCTGCTAGGGGAAAAATATAAAAAATAAACCTACAATATGCTGGTTGCATAAGTGTGGACACCCTTGAACTAATATTTTGTTGAAGCACCTTTTGATTTAATTACAGTATTCAGTCTTCTTGGGTACACACCTGTCATCAATTAAAGATACTCTGATTAACCCTAAATAAAGTTCAGCTGTCCTAGTAGGATTTTCCTGACATTTACTCAGCTGCCTGCTACAGCACAAGCCATGGTTCACAGAGAGCTTACAAAGCATCAAAGGGATCTCATTGTTGAAAGGTGGAGAAGGGTACAAATAATTTTCCATAGCATTGGATATACCATGGAACACAGTGAAGACCGTCATCAAAAAGTGGAGAAAATATGGGACATTGATGAAAAGACAAGATGAAAACTGGTCAGGGAGACTGCCAAAAGACCTACAGCAACACTGAAGGAGCTGCAGGAATTTCTGGCAAGTACTGGCTGCGCACTATATGTGAAAATCTCCAGTATTCTCCATATGTTTGGACTATGGGGTAGGGTTGCAGGATGGAAACATTTTCTTACACAGAAAAACATCCAGGCCCAGCTAAAATTTGCAAAAAAAAGTACAAGTCTCCCAAAAACATGTGGAAAAATGTGTTATGGTCTGATGAGACCAAAGTTGAACTTTTTGGTCACAATTCCAAAAGGTACGTTTGGTGCAAAAAAACACTTTGCATCACTAAAAGAACACTATCCCCATGGTGAAGCATGGTGGTGGCAGTTCCATGCTTTGGGGTTGCTTTTCTTCAGCTGGAACTGGAGCTTTAGTCAAGGTGGAGGGAATTATGAACAGTTCCAAATACCAGTCACTTTTGGGCAAAACCTTCAAGCATCTGCTAGAAAGCTGAAGATGAAGAGGAATTTCACCTTTCAACACAATGACCCCAAGCATACATCCAAATCAGCAAAAGAATGGCCTCACCAAAAAAAATTAAAGTTTTGGAATGGCCCAGTCAGAGCCTAGACATAAATCCAATAGATAATCTATGGGGTGACCTGAAGAGGGCTATGCACAAGTGATACCCTTGCAATCTGATAGAGTTGGAGCACTTTTGCAAATAAGAGTGGGCAAATTTGCCAAGCCGGGATGTGCTGTGCTGATAGACTCCTATCCAAGGCGGCCGAATGCTGTAATTAAATCAAAAGTTAATTCAACAAATTATTAGTTTAAGGGTGTGCAGCTTATTGTACTTTATATTTTATATTTTTCCCCCCAACAGATCTGTTTGTTTTTCAACTGAACTGTACAGGTCATAGGTCACATTAAAGGTGGGAAAAGTTTTGAAATTATTTATTGTGGCCTCATTTTTTTATATCACAAAATCTGGCATTTTAACAGGGGTGTGTACACTTTTTATATCCACTGTATCTGAAACTATGGCTTGGTAACCAGCACAGCAGAAAGGCATTCAGTCAAGTATTGTAAAATCTGAGGAATATTTGGCTTTGCTGTATCCAATGCTTGTGCCCGATTCCAAGCACAGAATCTTTTCCATTTTTCAGCATAACATTTTCTAGCACTAGGCCTTCTGGCTTCCAAAATGACATCCATCACAGATTTACTGAGAGGTGTTGTTTGAATAATTACATGATCAGCCACACTGCCAGGGTCAGAGTTTGGAGCGGATTGTGTAGAATTTGACTGCTCTGCTGAGACAGTAGAGGAGGTATTTGAGGCAAGTACCAAGGATCAGCCACACTGCCAGGGTCAGAGTTTGGAGCTGATTGTGTAGAATTTGACTGCTCTGCTGAGACAGTAGAGGAGGTATTTGAGGCAAGTACCAAGGAGGGAGTTGAGATATATTCCTTAGAATTGGGTACCAGTGCTTGTGCAATTAGGATCATTTTTGGTTTTTCCTGTCTGACCTTTAGTAAGACCTTGGGGAGAAGAAGCAGAGGAGGAAAGGCGTAGACTGATTTTCCAATTGAAGGACAGGGCATCCACTTTCCATGTTTGTCTGTGATAAGTTCTTGTGCAGAATATGTCCAGTTGATAATTTTGGGGAGAGGCAAATAGATCTATGTCTGGGCTCCCCCATTTCTCTGTTGTCATGCTGAAGACTTGTGGGTCCAGTTTCCACTCGTGAGGGTCCATAAGATTTCTGCTTAGTTCATCTGCCAGAGTATTTTGTTTTCCTGGCAGGAATTGAGCTTGAAGATGTACTTGGTAAGTCAGGGCTGTATCCCACAATGCCATGGCTAGTCTGCAAAGGGGGTAGGAATGTGTACCCCCCTGCTTGTTTATGTACCACATAACCGTGGTGTTGTCCGTATTTTTCAATAGTTGTCCTGGGTGAAGTCAATCCTTGAAGGGTGTCAGGGCATTCTGAACAGCTAATATCTCCTTCTGGTTGATATGCAAATGCATTCGTTTTGGGCTCCATATGTCCTGAATGCATCTCCCCCTGCCAGGTGGGCTCCCCAAGCATAGTCTGATCCATCTGTAGTTAGGGTTTGGGTGGCAGGGGGTAGAGTGAATGACCATCCCATGTTCTGGTGACATGTCTCTGCCCACCAAAGAAACTCCTGTTGTAGGCAGGGAATGAGAGGGATCATTGTTTCCAAACTGTGACAATGCTGACTCCATAAACTTTTTAGATACCACTGTAATTTCCTCATATGCAGTCTTGCATATGAAATTAGTAGAATACAGGATGCCACGAACCCCAAAGCCTGCAGAATTTGTCTTGCAGATAACTGGGTTTTTGTTGCCATCTGTTTGAAGTAAATAGTCAGTTGCCTTTGTTTGTATGGCATAAGGTAAGCCATCTGGGCAGTTGTATTCAAGCTTGCACCCAGGAATGTAATTTTTTGAGAGGGTACCAGTTGCGATTTCTTTTCGTTTATTGTGTACCCTAGGTATGTTAGAAGCCTTTTTTACAAATGCCAGATGTTGAAGAAGAATGTCTGTTTTCTGCTTGGAGACAGTTGTCCAAGTAAGGATAGATTTGTATGCTTCGTCTGCAAAATGCAATTACTGGTGCCAGGCACTTTGTAAAGACCCTGGGCACAGTAGATAAGCCAAAGAGCAGTGCAGAGAATTGGTAATGCATGAAACCAGCCTTGAAACGGAGGTATCTTCTGCATGATTCCCTTATTGGGATATGCAGGTATGTCTCTTAAGTCTAGAGTCATTAACCAAGCATTCTTGCCCAGCATGGGCAGAAGCTGTTGTAAAGTCAGTATTCTGAATTTTGGGATGTCCAAGAATGTGTTCAAAATCGATAAATCCAGTAATGGAACTCCAGGCATTGTCTTTACTGGGTACCAGGAACAGTCTTGAACAAAAACCCTTGCCCTTTTTTCTGTTCTGGAACTGGTTGAATAGCCCCCATATCCATGAGGTACGTAACTTGCATCTGTGCCTCTGCCCATTGATTTTGTGGCAGATCTGGCCAACCGTTTGGAACTTGCAAAGTATGGAAATGAAATCTGTACCCCTGGGATACTATGTTTTAATACCCACTTGTCCTGGGTTATTAACTGCCAATTTTGAGCATGAAGTGCTAATTTTCCCCCCACGGGGGCTGCCAAAAGATAGGTGCTTGGTGATGGCAGAGGGAAGTCACTGAGACTGCTTACTGTAGGATTGCACTTTGTTTCCTCCAGATTTGGAGGTAGAGGCACCCCATTGCTTTGACCTGTAAGAACCCTGTGATTGGTATTTAGAGCCTTTTGAGCGCCTGGATTTGCCTTGCGAGGCTCTGTTGGACACAGGAAAGGACCAATTTTTTTGTAGGCCAGTGTCTACTGAATCTGGGTGGCTGCACTTGCAAGAAATCTTTTACAGTTTGCATAGGTTTAGCTACGTTTTCCATTTTCTTTAAAACCTCTTCTGCCTTATTACCAAACAGAGTATCATGCTGTAAAGGTGCATCCAACAATTTAGCTTTAACATGATTAGGCAGATTTTGCTCCTTGAGCCAGGCATGCCTTCTAATCACAGATCCAGTAACTGCGGCCCTGCAAGAGGCCTCCAAGGAATCAAAACCACATTGCAAAGTATGCTTTCCAACCTGTTCTGCTGCATGCAATAATTCCTGTAATTCTTTGTTTTCCACACATTCAGAAATCAACATCATTCTCTGTTTCAATAATCCCATAACATGTTGTTGATATTTAAGCATATGAAACTGGCATTTTAAGGCCCTAATTGCCAAGGTTGCAGATGTATAAACCTTCTTTCCCCATCTATCCAGCACCCTGGAATCTCTATCAGAGGGAGTAGGATTCTTGGCTGAAGAGGCCTTTACACCTTTGGGACCCTGTGAGATAGTTTCAGGATCAGCAGCAGGATTTTTGAATAAAAATTTGTGGGAGTCAGGAACCCTGTAATATCTGTCTGGCTTACTAGGAGCCAGAGGCAGGGAATCAGGAGCCATGCTAGATTCCAAAAACACATCATCTACAATGTCTAATACAGGAGATATAGCCAAAGGCCTATGCTGAGGAAGAAGAAGGAAATCCCTAAGCCTCTTTTTTGATTCTGAGAAATCCTGACTCTCCCTTAAAGTATGCAGGGTTTCTCCAAAAGAATAATCTTCAGGAGTTGCTGCAGATGGGATGGATTCTTCTGCATCTGAATCCTCATAGGGTGGTATACAAAATTTCTGATCAGAAGAAATAGAAACCTGATCTAACGATTCATAATCAGTGTCTTGCCTAGGCCTCTTATCAGGAGGGGGTTGGGAACCCCTGATCAAGGTAATTAAGTCCTCAGCCATTTTGATCATCTGTTCTTTAGGCATAGGGGCCTGAGCACGTGGCTCATGCGTCATTTTTTTTAGCCTTAGAAGTTGTTTTTGGTTTTGTTTTCAAAGCTGGTGTCGGTTTTATATAGAAATGTTGAGGCCTGAAAACACCCTCAGAAGCCGGTGCCTGCTCTGCGGCTCCAAACCCATCCAAGGGAGAGACATCTGTGGGTATAATACTTTTGAGAATCTCGCGGCATACCGGACTCCGCATGGGTCTCGGTAGAGGCCTGCGACTCAAAAGTAGCGGGTATCAGGGGCTGCAAAAGCGCCTCATTGAGTATCGGCGACTGGCTTAGAAGCGTCATCGTCGGTTTTGGACCTCGACGGTCTGTCTCTGTCCTTTTCTTTGCGTTTTTTGTGAACTCTGGTAGTCGGATTGCTATCAGACGACATTTCAGGATAATTAAATCTGTTTCCAAAATATTTTGGAGCAAAGATATACTGACGCTTAATAGTGCGTTGGTTAAATCTAGCACAAAACCGACAGCAAGGCATGTTATGATCTAGGCCTAGGCAAGGAATACAGTACAAATGAAAATCCTTATGAGATATTTGCTTCCCACAAGTAATGCAATTATTAACTTTTACTGACATCGATAAGGAGCAAGAAAAAAAGTTTCCCCAATGGGGTACTTAGCTTTAATTGAAGACTTCGGTTCTGAAACTCGAATGCGAAAATTTCAGGAGTTGGCCGACCGGCACTGGCAAACTACTATTGCTTTGGGCACCGCGCAGCAAGAAAGTCTGAAGAAAATGGCGTTGGCTGCATGTTTTATACCCCTGATGACCTGACGTCATGGAAGAGGAGACAGCAACAGGTGCAGGACCCAAGACTTTGATATTCAGGCCGATTGAGGGCAACCTGCCAGCAGATTACCCCAAATGTAATGACTGCAACAGTGAAACACGAAGAATATCATCAGATGTGAAAGTTGTATGAGAATATGATCTGCTTGAACTGTGCAGAAAGAATTTGTGCACTAACTACAGAACAAAACTAGTCTCCCCCAGAAGCAGCAGTGATATGGGAGTAGTGTGTGTGTGTTTGGGGGGGGGGGCAGAACCACATAAAAAAAATTTCTTTGTAAAAATAAAACATTTAACTTAGAATGAAAATGGATAACAGTGCATCTTGCAAGTTCATAACACTCGGATCTCATTGTTTATGGAGACAAATTGTTTAGAACTCAGAAGGTATAGTTATGTGATACCTCACCATAACAGCAGAATAAGAAGTTATGTACTCACCATAACGTTCCATATGAGTAGGTAAACTTCATTTGTCAGCAACCTATGGGATTCAGATCCAACCTCGGATCCGAACTGGCAGTTTTCAACAGCTTTAAATCTGAGCCCCAAGCTCCTCCCCCTACCCATAATCCTCTGCCAACCCTGACTGACCTCAGATCAAGTTTGCCCAAAAGCAGATACTGCTCGAAGACTAATACTTTCAAGATAAAGTGGGTAGCACCCATGGACCTGAGTATGAAAACATTCATAAGTGAGGGGGCAGGAGGGAGGGGACGGTTGCTGACAAATGAAGTTTACCTACTAAGATGGAACGTTATGGTGAGCACATAACGTCTTAATCTGAAGTAGTTAACTTCATTTGTGCAGCAACCTATGGGACAGAGTCCCCAGCTACCTGAACCTTGGGCGGCCTTCATGGAAGGATGTTTCGGAGCACTGCAGAGCCAAAGGATGCTCTCCCTCTGGAGATGATGTTCAATTTATAGTGCTTGATAAAGGTATGAGATGAGGCACAAGCGGCTGTCGAACAAATATCATCCAAAGAGACTAACTCTAAAAGCAGCAGAGGTAGACATAGACAGAGTAGAGTGGGCATGGACTCCCTGAGGTGTGGGCCTGCCTGAACTTTCATATGCTAAAAGGATATACTGCGAAATCCATCTAGACAGCGTGACTTTAGACACAGATTTACCCAAGTTAGATTTGGCAAAGGAGACGAACAACTGGTCAGATTGCCTATGACCAGATGTCATGTGGATGTAGAAGCGAAGTTGTCTATGCACATCCAGTGAGTGTAATCTGTATTCCCCTTTGTTTTGGTAATTAGGGAAGAAGACTGGTAGGTTGATGGACTGGTTAATATTCGATTCAGAGGCAATCTTGGGAAGAAAGGAGGGACTGGTCCTGAGGTAAACTCTATCCTTGTGAAAAGTCAAATATGGGGGGTTTACACAGAGGGCCTGTAGTTCAGAGACCCTTCCAGCCGAGGTGATGGTGACAAGAAAGGCCGTTTTCCATGACAAGAATTTAAGATCTACTGAAGCTGCAGGCTCAAATGGGGGAGCTGTTAAGGCCTGAAGCACCAGCGTTAAATCCCAAGGAGGGACTACATCCTTCACTGGAGGTCTGAGCAGAAAGGTGCCCTTCAAAAAAGTCTTACACAATTTTGTGGTGATCAAAGGGCCCAGTTCATTTCCCACTTGATAATGAGAGAGAGCTGCTAGTTGAACCTTGACTGTAGAGGAGCTAGCCCCCTGATGAAACTGCCCTGACAGGAAGTCTAATACCACTGGCAAAGGAGCTGTGAAAGGATCCAATTTTGACATTCCGCCCAAATGGAAAAACGTTTCCATTTGCTACTATAGATCTTTCTAGTAGAAGGCTTGTGCGCTGCTACTAGAATAGTTTTAACTGGGGAAGAGATACCAGGAGTCCTAGCTACAAGTGGAACTGGAGCAGCCAAGCTGTGAGCTTGAGATTGTCCAGATTCGGGACGGGGAGATCTAGGGGATGGGATATTAGATCTGGACAGGGATCCAGAATCCAAGGAGGATTCACCAGATGAGACCAAATGTAAGGGAACCAGGTTTGACGAGGCCAGAATGGGGCAATGAGGATTATCCTGGCTCCCCAACCGGCTGGCTTTCTGTAGAAACTTCAGCATCAGAGGAAAAGGAGGGTAAGCATAAACTAGACCAGGAGGCCAAGCATGCACCAGAGCGTCTCTCGGAGGTTCCCTGGAGGGGGAAATGAGAGCAAAGTAGTCGTAACATTTTGTGTTCGAGGGAGAAGCAAAGAGATCGCAACAGGGTTGACCCCATTCTGCAAAAATCCGATTCGCTATCTCGGGATTCAGAGACCACTTGTGTGGTAACAGGATGGTGCGACAGTCTGTCCGCTAGGATGTTGGACCGCCCCGGAATGTGCGTTGCTATAAGAAAGCGGTTGGTAGAGATCGCCCATTCCCACACCCTCATGGCCTCTCGATAGAGTGGGTAGGACCTGGTTCCCCCCTGTTTGCTGATGTACCAGACAACAGACATATTGTCTGACTGAATCGCAATAGTTCCTACAGGAAGAAGGTGCTGAAGTGCTTGCAACGCTAACAGCACTGCCCTCATATCTAGGACACTGGTATGCAGAGAGGACTCCGTGGGGTCCCACGTGCCTTGGACTGTCCTGCCCGAACAATGCCCCCCCCCACCCGAGGCGGGAGGCGTCCGTGGTCACCATGGCTAGGGGAGGGGCCATAGAAAAGGGGTGTCCTTCCTGGAGGTTCGGAGATGGAGCCACCATAAGAGGGCCCTCTTGCAAGCCCTGCTGAAGGGAATGGGATGGCTCAGAGGAAATCGAAGGAAGGACCACTGGACCTGCAGAATCCATTGTAAGACCCTCATGTTCAAACACGTCATTGGCAAAAGGTTGATTGCCGCCGCCATTGAGCCTAGAGCCCTCAGGACCAATTTCACCGGAGGAGCTGGAGAATGTAGAATGGCCCACACATGTAGCCTCAGGGTTCGTAGCCGGTCTGTGGTCAAGAAAGTTAGGAGCTTGTTTGCGTCTAATCTTGCTCCTATGAAGTCTATAGTCTGAGTCGAGGTAAGAGACAACTTCTCTATGTTGACAGTGATCCCCAGCTGGGGAGCTAGACGAAGAAAGTAGTTTCTGGCTGCACGGAGTAGATGCCTTGTTGGGGCAGTCAGGAGCCAGTCATCCAGGTATGGATAGACCTGAATTCCCTAGAGCCTCAGGTGGGCCACAATCACTGCCAACACTTTGGTGAACACCCTGGGGGCTGTGGTGAGACCAAAGGGAAGGACCCTGTATTGGAAATGACTGGCTCCTAGCCGGAAGCGGAGGAACCTTCTGGATTTCCTGTCCATCAGAATGTGATAGTATGCATCCTTGAGGTCTATACAGCACACCCAGTCGTTCTCCCGCAAAAGGGGGAGAACAGATTGAAGGGTGACCATGCAGAACTTCTCTTTGGTTACTGACATGTTCAGGGGGAGAGATCGAGGATAGGTCTCAAGTCCCCCATCTTTTTTGGCACCAAGAAGAATCTGGAGTAAAACCCTGACCCGCACTGGTCTGGGGGGATGTGTTGGATGGCTCTTTTTTCCAGCAACTGTTGGATTTCTGTTGCTGCGGCCTCCCTCTGATCGGGTGGGACATCGAGGAGGTATCTGGGGCTGCATGGGTAAAGAGAAAAGGGAATCTGATATCCTCTGGATATGATGCGAAGCACCCAGCGGTCTGTCGTGATGGAGTCCCAAGCTGCTAGGTGCTTTGAGAAACGCCCCCCCGACTGCCTCCAGAGTGGAACAGTCAGGCAACCCCTCAGGGGTGTTGCGTGGGTTGGTCCGAGAAGGGTTCTCTGGATACAAAGTTCCGCGGGCTTCCTCTGCCTCTACGCCGGCGTCCACCCTGCCCTCCTCTGCTGCGGAAGGGCTGGGAGTCCGGAGTGAGACAGGACTGTTGCGACTTCCGGAACCACATCTTCTTCTGCCCCTTTGGTTCTTGGAGAAGGACCTCTGGGGAGCAGAGAAGCGGACTCCGATGGTAGACGTCTTCCCGTCCTTCTAGCTCTGGACCAAGGTATAGCGAACAGTTTTGCCAAAAAGGGCAGAACCATCGAAAGGGGCATTAGCGAAAGACGCCTTGAAGGATTCCGTGAAATCACAGTCGCGGAGCCAGGCCTGACGCCTCATGACAAGGCCCACTCTGCTGGCTCTAGCCTTCCGTGGCATGGGACAGTAGCCGCATAGAGGTGTTGATATGGATCGGAGAGTGGCCATCCGGGTGGAGTGCAAACGCTTGTCCTCTGCCGACATGGACTCGGGGGGGGGGGGGGGGGGCAACGCAGCATACTCTTTGATAAGGTCCCGCTGCAGTCGAAGCACATGTGCCATGTAGTTCAGCGACCTCACAGAGAACGTAGCCGAACTAAAGACCCGCTTCCCTAAACAGTCCATCGACAGAGACTCCTTGCTAGGGGGATGAACCGAGGGACTCTCCTGAGCTAGTTCCCTCTTGGTGGCCGCCGCCACCAACATGGCATCTACAGGGGGACCCTTACTCCAGTGGGACTTGTCAGAGGGTGGGCTAAGAATTTTGTCCGGGCGCTTGGGGACTGGCTCCACAGTGTCCAGCTCCTTCCACGCCCTGGTAGTAATCAAATCTACCAGGGGGTCGGCTGGAGGGGACACCCAAGAGGTAGACGGGCCTGCTTCAAACGCCTCCAGGAACATGGATTCGTCAGAGGTAGGCTTTGGGGCAGACCCCCCCCCTTTATCCTGAGCATCTCCATGATGTCACCAAATGAGACATCTTCAGGGGGTGATCTTGGGGAGCCTTCCCCCTCTTCCAAATCCGTGTCCTCGGTCAAGGACTCGGGGGAATCCAGGTGCCTCCTTTTGCACTTTCGCCTGTGAGGAACCTCCTCCGGGGGGCTGTCCCAGGAGGTCTCACCAGCCACGTCTTGTTCCAAAGGAATGACCTGGGACATCAGTGCAAGCTGTCCCTGGGGCCGGGTGATGGAAGTCGGGCCCAACAGAGACTGAGTGCAGGGTGGAGCCGTGGCAAGGGCCGGGGGCCTGGAATCTCTCGACAGGGCCCTCTCCACCACGTCGAATGCCGAGGGAGAGCTGCTCTCTCTGGGATCCGAAAGCAGACCCTCACTCGGATCCGACGGATGGATCGGGGCCGGCGCCAAAGCGAATGGACCCGACAGAGTCTAGGGAAGTGTCGGCGCCGAAGTACCCGAGACTATCGGTGCTGACACAACCCCGGCTCCAAGGCTGCCCAGCTCCGAAGACTCCGAGCCGGGAGGCGGAGAAGGAGAAAAGCTTCAAAAAGGAGTCGAGCTCCCGAGGGGAGGCAGGAGCACTCCCATCTGCAGTTGGGCCTGGAGGAATCTTCTCATCATCCGGTCCAAGTCTGCATTTGTGAGACTTCGGGTTGATCTCGATGAGGCCACCGAGGCGGGACGGGAGTGTCGCCTCGATGACCTCGAAGGAGATCGGATCTCCTCCTCCTCAAGACCCGGTGAAAAGCACAGGGACCGGATCCGAGATGGAGGAGACCCAGAAGTCCTGGAGGGAGAAGACCGCTTAGCCAGGGGGGCCGAAGTGGAGGCCTCGGCCCGCTGCTTGTGGTGCTTCTCCCTCCTTTTCTCTTTCCTGGCCTCCCTCTCCTCCGGGCCTAAGGCAGGAGGTTGAGTCCTGACCGGGGGGAGGGAAAAAGGAGTGGCAGCCGCTGCAGCCACAGCGGGAGCCACAGGAGGACCGGAGGTAGAAGCCGAATCTGGGGCCAGAAGACCCGCCAGAATCAGCTTAGACCTCCGGTCCTTGAGTGCCCTGGGGTTGAACGCCGCACAGATGGAACAACCAGAAGACAGGTGCTCAACCCCAAGGCACAACACACACAGTGTGTGGCCATCCGCCGGGGACAGCTTATGGCCACACTCGGTGCACTTAGAAAAGATCGGTTTTGGGGCCTCAGCCATTTTAACTGAAAGGGAAAAACACACACGTTAGGCCCCAAACACACACACACAACCCTAACGGAACCACGAAGGAAGGGGAGGAAATAGCAAAAAATATAGAATTAAATTAGAGAGAGTTTTTACAAAAAGGGACCTGTAAACACTCAACCAAAAAACACAAGAAAAGAGAGGAAAAAGGTAAATTTTTTCTCACAAAAGTCTCTAACGCCTGGAGCTGTAGATCAAGCTGCTGTTGGATAACAGCGGCAAACTAGATCTGAGGTCAGTCAGGGTTGGCAGGGGATTATGGGTAGGGGAGGAGCTTGGAGCTAAAGCTGTTGAAAACTGCCGGCTCGGATCAGAGGTCGGATCTGAATCCCATAGGTTGCTGCACAAATGAAGTTAACTACTTCAGATCAATTATTGCTGCAAGATACTTACAAATAAGTAAGAAACATCCTTGGTCAGTTTCATTTACAGTTGGATGTCTCCTAGCTCTTTATAAATGCAGTCTCAATACTTGGCCATTACAAAGCAACCTGGCTACAGAGTACAGTGCACTTGTTCCTGCTTTTTTTTTTTTTTGCCCTGTAAAAGTAAGCAATAAGAATAAGAACTTGCCCTGGTGACGGTCTTAAAAGCCAGATTAACAGAAGTTGATAAACATAAGGGCAATGTATTATAATTCAAATACAAAAAAGTAGCAAACCATATGAAACCCACACTACTCAAGTACTTTACAAAAGTCCAAATACACACCTCTAACAGTTAAAAGAAGATAAACAGATTACAATGGAGATCCAAAAATAGCTACAATGGAAGAGAGACTCATTTTATGCCAAGTAGTACTGCAGGGGATGAGAAAGACAGCCTATCCTACACCAATGTACCTGTTATTTGTACATCCACCAGGAACATTTTTTTGTAAATTTCTTGGGTTTAGAAGGAAGGTTAAAAGGCAAGCCAGTAAAACTGACATAGGAGCTGCTCACCCTCAGGAAATTTCTGAAATGACTAAAAGTGGGAAGTTAAGGTAGTCATTCTGCATGCTCAGTGTCACTCAGCTCCAAAGCTAACATCTTGAACTTCTGTTTTTATAAACTTGTTATGCTTTGATAAGCTTAAATATAGGTTGGTCTCCATTGTTCTTCTTTCTTTGTAGCCAGGAAGATCCTAAAGTAAAACATCATGCCTTCCACCTCTGGGACTGGTTCAATTATCTTAATATCCAAAAGGTTTTGAATCACTGGCACAACTGAAGAAAGCTGCTAGGATTAAAAGGAATAAGGCTCGTTTTTGGTTTGCTACAAAATTTGTGTACCCCATGATATATATCCCTGGGGTCCACTGGTATGTAATTTGGTGTTAGTGGTTTACAAAATGGGAATAGGTGTCTCTTATTTGCACTGCATGAGACAGGGCAATCAGCTATCCAAGAAGATTCTTGATCTCATAAAAGCAAACAAATGATGGACCTTGACCTAGTAATTGTGAAGAGAATAATCTCACCTGTTGAAAGGGAAACACTCGGCTGTTGTCCTCAGCCTCTCTATACATGTTGCTTCTTCTGAAACTGCTTCATATTACAAAAGGATTCTGGTTAGTTAGCATTCTACAATGGCTACCTTTAAAGGACAATTCCCATTACGTTTGGGTACTGAAGGGTAAACATTTGTTTAAAGTTCTATGCTGTTTTATTCTTTTCCTCTAAACGTTGCAAGGCTTTCTGAGAAGGCAAGCCAAAATGAAAAGCTTCATCAAGGGAAGCATTTTCTCACATTGTAAGAAAAAAACAGCAACTCAAAAACCGGCTCTCGACAGCAGTTTAACAACTCTAAATCAAATGGCATCCAGCTTTGTATACAGTCCGTGTCAAATCAGAATTTTTTTTTTAAATATGGAAAAGACATATACAATATATTTAGCCAGATCACCAGTCTATTTCAAAATGTCACACTGGAGCTGTGCATAAGGATCCCATAATTTATGTCTGCATCACCCAATGTTATTCGTATACACATTTTCTTTTAACAAAATGATTAGGAACGTACAGCTGTGTACACTTACCATAAATGTAGATGTTAGAGTGTATTCACTGTTGCAGTCATTGCATTTGAGTAATCTGCTGGCAGGTTGCCCTCAGTCAGCCTGAATTCCAAAGTCTTGGGTCCTGCGTCGGTTGCTGTCTTCTCTTCCATGACGTCAGGTCGTCGGGTATAAAACATGCAGCTGACGCCATTTTCTTTAGTTTTTCTTGCCCCCGATGTCAGGTGCCCCCAAAAAGGTAGAAATATTATAAATATTTTATATAAAATTTTTTAAAATTTATCAATCCCTGCCCCCTTTTTTGGTTATT